>NC_057804.1:472528996-472588755 GCF_018294505.1 Triticum aestivum
AAGGAATCGCTCCATCGAGTTTAGTTAACAGCCATCGATCGATCGCTCAGGTTCAGTAACGCGTAGCCTACAGTGCAATCGCTCGGGTTCAGTTCGAGCCCACTGCCTCGCTCGGCTTTAGTTAGAGCCAACGCCTCGCACACACATGCGCATATGTACGAGAGAAACGCGCATTGCTCAGCCCCCGACCTCCCACCGTAACCGGCAAATCCCCAAAATTCCCCCCCCCCCGGTTCTACCACGGGTTTTTCCGTCATGGACGGCCCAAAGAATGTCATGCAGCTGCGTCTCTGGCCCGCCCAAGACGAAAAGCCCATTTTCTGTCATGATTTTTTGTCATAGAAGTAGGAGCCCACCACATCTATGATGATACCGGGTTTTGTCACAATTATCGTCATAGAAGTGTCATATGTATGACAGAATTTTTTTTCATTCGGCCCAAAATGTCACGGTTGTGTCTTTTTTTTTCTAGTGTATGGAGATGAACTTGCTATAGTTCCTTATGTTAAACATGAAATTGTTGCTATTGCACCCACACATGATAGCCCTATTATCTTTTTGAATTCTCCAAACTACACTATATCGGAGAAGTTTGTGCTTATTAAGGATTATATTGATGGGTTGCCTTTTACCGCTACACATGATGATTTTGATAGATATAATATGCATGTGCTTGCTGCTCCTACTTGCAATTATTATGAGAGAGGAACTATATCTCCACCTCTCTATGATTCCAATATGATAAAATTGCAAGAAACTGTTTATACTATGCATTGGCCTTTACTTGGTGTGCATGAATTGTTCTTTTATGACATGCCGATGCATAGGAAGAGAGTTACACTTTGTTGTTGCATGATATATGTTACTTTGTGCGCACTACTAAATCACAAATCATTGTTAATTAAAAATGGCTTTGATATACCTTGGGATCCGGGTGGATCCATTACTTGAGCAACATATGCCTAGCTTAATGGCCTTAAAGAAAGCGCTGCTAGGAAGACAACCCAGAAGGTTTAGAGAGTCATTTATTTCTGTTGAGTGCTTTTATATAGTCTAAAAACAAAAAAATAAAGAGGGGAACCCAAAAGTTTTCAAAAAGGAAAGTGAAAGTTAGAGTGACAAGCATTGTTGAAGTGGGAGAGCTCCTTGAAGTTTGTTCATGCTCACGGAAACTTTGTGAATCTTGATTACAGAAACTTTTCAACAAAAATAATTACCCCTTGTACAATTCCATTGTATTATAAAAATAATGTGCCAAGGTTTGCCTTTAGGATGTTTACAATGCTTGTTGGTTTGCACGGTGCAGGATAGAAACTTTGGCTGTAGTGCGCGATTTTACGTTTTTTACTGGAACGTCAAATGGTTCTGATACCTGCTGAACTGTCTTTATGTATAAATTGTTTATGTTCCATAATTTTTGTATAATTTTTGGGGTACCAGAAGTATGGTTATTGTTCAGATTGCTACAGACTGTTCTGTTTTTGACAGATTCTGTTTTTGATGCATAGTTTACTTGTTATGATGAAACTATCAATTTCTATCAGTGGATTAAGCCATGTAAAAGTTATACTACAGTAGAAACAATGGAAAAACACAATATTAATTGGTTTGCAACAGTAGTTAGAGTAGTGATTTGCTTTATTATACTAACGGATCTTACCGAGTTTTCTATTGGAGTTTTGTGTGGATGAAGTGTTTGATCGAGGAGGTTTCGATATGAGGAAAAGGAAGAGAGGAAAGAGCTCAATCTTGGGGATGCCCAAGGCACCAAAAGTAAATATTCAAGGAGACTCAAGCGTCTAAGCTTGGGGATGCCCCGGAAGGCATCCTCTCTTTCTTCAACAAGTACCGTTATGATTTCGGATTCGTTTCGTTCATGCCATATGTGCAAGTCTTGGAGCGTCTTTTGCATTAGTTTTCAATTTTCTTTTATGCACCATGCTGGTATGAGATATTCCTTGGTTGATTTATAGAATTCTCATTGCACTTCACTTAAATCTTTTGAGTATGTCTTTATAGAATGCTTCATGTGCTTCACTTATATCATTTGGAGTTTGGATTGCCTGTTTATCTTCACTCAGAAAACCTCCATTTGTAGAATGCTCTTTTACTTCACTTATATTTGTTAGAGCGTGGGCATATCATTTTTAGAAAGAATTAAACTTTGTTGCTTCACTTATATCTATTTAGAGAGATGACAGGAATTGGCCATTCACATGGTTAGTCATAAAATCCTACATAAAACTTGTAGATCACTGAATATGATATGCTTGATTCCTTGCAATAGTTTTGCGATATAAATGTGGTGATATTAGAGTCGTGCTAGTTGAGTAATTGTGAAATTGAGAAATACTTGTGTTGAGGTTTGCAAGTCCCGTCGCATGCACGTATGGTAACCGTTGTGTGACAAATTTGAAGCATGGGGTGTTTCTTTGATTGTCTTCCAATCTATCCCTCTAGGGCATGCGTAGTAGTACTTTGCTTCGAGGGAAAGTAGACTTTTGCAATAGCCTAGGCCTCGGGTGAGAGCCTCTCGCAGGCGGGGCTGGACGAAGCACGCGCTAGCATGCCATCCCGCGGTCGGCACTCGTTCTCGCGAGGCCCTCACCGCTTGACCAACAGGTCCCTCAGGGGCCTAGTCCTAGGACTCACCCTCGACCCCTTTGTGAGGGGGCTTATGTTCTACTATGGCTTGGATTTCCATGATCTGGATCCAGACGCCATCCTCCATATCTCGTCTTTCATTATCATGTGCGAGTCTTTTCTCCATGTCAACCCACACTTTGGCTTATGGCTAAAGACCTTCACTGTGAAGCCGAAGATGATCAAGGGGCGACATGCGGAGTGCGGAGGCGCCATAATAAGCAGGAACGCCGATGCCCCATGGCCAGAGGGTTCTTTTCTGGAAGTGTCTGACATATGGCAACGGAGATGGTTCTATGTCACCACTCCCAGAGGCACACAGTGGCGTCTTGGACCGATGTGGAACGAAGTTATGGGCCTGCTGGTGATGTGCCAGAACTGCAGAACCGCATAGCTCCTTAGGAGGGACATAAATCTTGTCAGCATAATTCAAGTAATGCTAGTCCGGCGGATGTTGCCGTGCAAACGTCGGCCTCTCCGCATGTGGGAGTTTAATCCGGAGGGTCCGCGGACTATTAAGCACTTCTTTGGCCTGACGCTCGAAGGAATGTGTAAATTATTCTTCGGACCACAAGCAAAGTGTCCGGACACCACCGAGGATGCGGGCCTAAGCTGCAATCGCCTAGATGCCCAAGTAAGTAACCTTAAAGCCAGACACTTCATTTATATTTATCATGATTATTATTCTAACACTCCCTCCGCGGCCAGGAATGGCTTGACAAGGCGAAGAGAATCAGGTGTCCGGCACCACTTCCTGAAGGCTCGCCTGGTCCCACCATTGAAAAAATGCTGGACCGGGCACTCAGCAAAATCCCCTCAGAGAAGGACGAAGGAAAGGGCAGTGAAGCCGAACTTCAGGCGCTGCGCATCCAGACCAGGAAAATCGCTAACCCTCCTATGGAGGATAGTCGGGAAGGGAAGGTCAAAGCCTCCTCCCCACGCGGGAAGAAGAGGGCCGCCTCCGAAGATTTGGAGGCGGAGACGCCCAAGCAAGGGAAGAAAACATCACCAAGGGGCTCTGCCGCGATGGGCGCCCTCACCACATCATGCCCACCAACGGGCCAACCCTCCAACAAGCCGCAAGTCATTCATTAATTCGAAGGTGAGATGTTACTCCGAGATCCATAACCAGGACTTCGTTTTTTGTAGTCCGGCGAGCAGCTCTTCTCAACAGAGTTCGTCTTCGGGGGACCTTCTTTCGGGGATGATGGAGAGTGAAAACCCACCCAACTCCGCGCCTCATGAGGCAGGCGACACATATGTGTCGTCACGGAGGGAAAAGGGGCTTTTGCAATAAGTATGTGAGTTCTTTATGACCAATGTGAGTCCATGGATATACGCACACACACCCTTCCACTTTGCAAGCCTTTATTATGCCGCGCAACCTTCGCCGGTATCATGCACCCATTCTTTACCTTCCTGAAAAGAGCCACCATACCTACCTATTATGGCATTTCCATATCCATTCCGAGATATATTGCCATGCAACTTTCCACCGTTCCATTTATTATGACACGCTCCATCATTGTCATATTGCTCTTTGCATGATCATGTAGTTGGCATCGTATTTGTGGCAATGCCACCTTCATAATTTTTCATACATGTCACTCTTGATTCATTGCATATCCCAGTACACCGCCGGAGGCATTCATATAGAGTCATATCTTTGTTCCAGTATCGAGTTGTAATATTGAGTAATAAGTAAATAAAGTGTGATGATCATCATTTTTAGAGCATTGCCCTAGTGAGGAAAGGATGATGGAGACTATGATTCCCCCACAAGTCGGGATGAGACTCCGGACTTTATGAAAAATAAAAGAGGCCAAAGAAACCCAAATGAAAAAAGAGAGGGCAAAGAAGCCCACCAAAAAAGAATAAAAAAAGAGAGAATGAAAAAAATGAGAGAAAAAGAGAGAAGGGGCAACGTTACTATCCTTTTACCACACTTGTGCTTCAAATAGCACCATGATCTTCATGATAGAGAGTATCCTATGTTGTCACTTTCATATACTAGTGGGAATTTTTCATTATAGAACTTGGCTTGTATATTCCAATGATGGGCTTCCTCAAAATGCCCTAGGTCTTCGTGAGCAAGAAAGTTGGATGCACACCCACTTAGTTTCCTTTGTTGAGCTTTTATATATTTATAGCTCTAGTGCATGTGTTGCATGGCAATCCCTACTCACTCACATTGATATCTATTAATGGGCATCTCCATAGCCCGTTGATACGCCTAGTTGATGTGAGACTATCTTCTCCCTTTTTGTCTTCACAACCACCACCATGTACCACCTATAGTGCTATGTCCATGGCTTGCACTCATGTATTGCGTAAGAGTTGAAAAAGCTGAAGCGCATTAAAAAGTATGAACCAATTGCTCGGCTCCTCATCGGGGTTGTGCATGATGGGAGCATTTTGTGTAACAAAAATGAAGCATGGCCAAACTATATGATTTTGTAGGGATAAGCTTTCTTTGGCTATGTTATTTGATAAGACATAATTGCTTGGTCGGTATGCTTGAAGTATTATTGTTTTTATGTCAAATGATAGACTATTGCTTTGAATCACTCGTGTCTTAATATTCATACAATGATTAGACATATGATCAAGATTATGCTAGGTAGCATTCCACATCAAAAATTATCTTTTTTATCATTTACCTACTCGAGGATGAGCATGAATTAAGCTTGGGGATGGTGATACATCTCTGTCGTATCTATAATTTTTTATTGTTCCTTGCCAATATTATTCAACTTTCATATACTTTTGGCAACTTTTTATACTATTTTTTGGGACTAACATATTGATCCAGTGCCCAATGCCAGTTCCTGTTTGTTGCATGTTTTATGTTTCGCAGAAACCCAATATCAAATGGAGTCCAAACGGGATAAAAATGGACAGAAAATTATTTTGGAATATTTGTGATTTTTGGGAGGAAGAATCAACGCGACACGGTGCCCAAGGTGGCCACGAGGGTGGTCCACGCCGGCACTCCAGGTGGGCGCCCCCCCACCCTCGTGGCCCCCTCGTAAGACGGTTGATGCTCTACTTTGGCCGCAAGAAAGCTAAATTTTGGAAAAATATCTGGGCGAAGGTTTCGATCCAATCGGAGTTACGGATCTCCGGATATAAAAGAAACGGTGCCAGGGCAGAATCCGGGAACACAGAAACAGAGAGAGACAGAGAGATAGTTCCAATCTTGGAGGGGCTCTCACTCCTCCCACGCCATGGGAGCCAAGGACCACAGAGGAAACTCTTCTCCCATCTAGGGTGGAGGTCAAGGAAGTAGTAGAAGAAGAAGGGGGCTCTCTCCCGCTCGCTTCCGGTGGCACCAAAACGCTGCCGGGGGCCATCATCATCACCGCGATCTACACCAACACCGCCGTCATCTTCACCAACATCTCCATCATCTTCCCCTATCTATATTCAGCGGTCCACTCTCTCACAACCCACTGTACCCTCTACTTGAACATGGTGCTTTATGCTTCATATTATTATCCAATGATGTGTTGCCATCCTATGATGTCTGAGTAGATTTTTGTTGTTCTATCGGTGATTGATGAATTGCTATGATTGGTTTAATTTGCTTGTGGTTATGTTGCTTTCCTATTGAGTCCTCCGTGTCGCGCAAGCATGAGGGATTCCCACTGTAGGGTGTTGCAATACGTTCATGATTCGCTTATAGTGGGTTGCTTGAGTGACAGAAGCATAAACCCAAGTAAGGGGGTTGTGGCGTATGGGATAAAGGGGACTTGATGCTTTAATGCTATGGTTGGGTTTTACCTTAATGATCTTTAGTAGTTGCGGATGCTTGATAGAGTTCCAATCATAAGTGCATATGATCCAAGAAGATAAAGTATGTTAGCTTATGCCTCTCCCACATAAAACTTGCTATCGGTCTAGTAAAGTAGTCAATTGCTTTGGGACAATTTCACAACTCCTACCACCACTTTTCCACACTCACTATATTTACGTTATTGCTTCTTTATCTAAACATCCCCTAGTTTATATTTACTTGCTCTTTATTATATTGCGAATCTATCCAACAACACCTACAAAGTACTTCTAGTTTCATACTTGTTCTAGGTAAAGCGAACACTAAGCATGCGTAGAGTCGTATTAGTGGCAGATAGGACTTGAGAGAATACTTGTTCTACCTTTAGCTCCTCGTTGGGTTCGATACTCTTACTTATCGAAAGAGGCTACAATTGATCCCGTATACTTGCGGGTTATCAGCAGGCCGCCAGGAACTGGTGCCTGATCTCCCCTTCCAGCTTGGCGTCCCTGAGGTTGACCGCCTGGGTACTTCTCCATCTGTGCCTCGCGTTGGTCCTCACATTGAGCGCTTGGGTCGGTTCCGCGTGGTTTATCCGCCCTCCGTAAGAGGAAGGAGTATTCATGTGGCAGTGGGCACCCCTTCCGACCGTTGAAGCATAGGAAGTACTTTGCCATAGATGAGTAAGTGCTCCATTATTTCAATCCCTCAATGGCTGCTCCCTTTCCTAACTGTGGCTTTTTAGGATCTCTCCGGCCAAGCCTGCGGGGTCTCCCAAGAAGCAACTCCCTCCGGCCTCGCCTTCATCGTTGGCCTTGAGCGCCCCGAGCCTGTATGCAGCTCCTTCATTGTCAGCCGGAGAAGTAAGCTTGCCCGCAGGGTGTCCTGAGCCTGTGCCCTTGCCGCCTTTCCTCCACGACCTTGCCTGGGGCATGACCATCCTACCCTGGGCTCCTCCTTTGGTCATGGACGACGAGTGGTTGACGTCGGTCCTTGGCTCTTCTTTCGGGGATGGACTTGCACCAGTCTGGATCCCTTGCGGAGTCCACCTGGCTATGGTGGGGGCGCCAGCCCCTAGCCCCTTGACGAGGGGGGCGAACCGCTTCAAGGCCCGTCAGCGATGCCGACGGCTGAGGACGATGTTGACAGCATGCTGAGGCGCGTGCGGGAGCGAAGCGCAACTCACCAAGAGTTCCTCCGAAAGGTGATGAACGCGACGGGCCAGCTTGATGGAGAGCTTGCAGATGTGGACGCGTGTCTTGAGGCTGAGGGCCTACGGCTGGTAGAGGAGCGCCGCAAGTTATGGGTGGCAGTCAACCTCGCGCGCTTCCAGCATGAGCTCGACAATGCGAAGGCCGAGGCGTCCCTTGCGGCATCGCAAGAGGCCTGCTCCCAAGCCCTGGAGGAGGCTCGGGAAGCAGACCATCATCGCGAGGTCAGAGTAAAACACGCGTGGGAGCTCCAAGCCTGGAGCGCCTCCGTGGAGCAGCAAGTGAAGCTGCGCTAGGCCGCCCTTCCGTCTCTAAAGGGGACGCCTGTCGAGGAAGAGGAACTCCGGAGGCATGAGGAAATGCTGACACTGGAGGCCGCTGAGCGCAATCTTGACCTCGAGCGGTTGGAGAGGAGGGAGCGCCTGTTTACTCAGGCGGATGACGATGTTGGCGCGAGAAGCTCGAATCCAAGAAGAGGTTGACCGTCGTGTGGCGGAAGCTCGTGCAGATCTTGGGCGCGAGTATGACCAGAGGATGGAGCTAATTGAAGCTGAGGCTGTGGGCAGGACAGCCGCTCTAAGGTCCAAGCTAACTGAAGCGGTGCAGCGCACGGAGGCCGCCGCAGCCTTCTTGGTCTCGGCGCAGAGTGGGTTGGTCTCCACCTGCACTGAGCTGCTTCTTCTTCAATGCCAGGTTGATGACGCCGAGTGCGTTGTGCGCGAGATCAGAGAGGAAATTCTTCAACGACACACGCTGGAGCGCATGCATGGCCCCATGCTCCAACAACTCAGCAACAGGGCCAACACGGCCCTGGGAAACATCTGCGAGGCGGACGCCCCGCATCCTCACATGACCAACTATGCTAGTCATCTCCAATTCTTCACTCACGTGGTGACGCACCTGGAGAACCGCTCTGAGAGAGCTCGCCAGCTTTTTGAGGAGAGGAGCTGCAGCCTGCTCGGGCGTGCATTCTCCCGTGTCTTCAGCCACCTTCAGAACGCAGATCCCCACTTCGACTTCGACGCTATCATCGCCCCAGAGCCTGAGGCCATCTGGGGGGACCTGGCACGGTGGGTAGAGGACAATGTGGATGCCCTTGTTAGGGCCTTTGCTTCTGACAATGACGGGGTGATAATTGCCGCGGATGAAGGCGTTGTGGTCAATGGCGGTGCAGATGGCGCCAATGATGGCGATGGTGATGCCAGTGACAATGACAGCGGCGCCAGCAATGCCTTTGGAGGCGACCAAGAGGGTGCGGTGAGCGACATGTCTGACTGATCATGTATTCCCCTGCCGCTTATCCTGCAAACAAAAGCTCGGGGCGTGGCCCTGAAGGTTTGTAAGAGCATTTTGGGAGGGGAGGCCCCTCATGTAAAAGGTTATCATTCACGTGCTTTTAGGAACGACGCTGAACATGCGCCTGCATGATGTTACGGGCCCTGCGATGAGTTAGTTTCCGTAGTTTACCTTTAGCCCAGATGAGTCCTGAATAGGCTCGCGAGGCCGTGAGCCTTCAAGGGTCCTCTGAGGGACCTGCTGGTCAAGCGGTGAGGGCCTCGCGAGAACGAGTGCCCACCGCGGGATGGCATGCTAGCGTGTGCTTCGTCCAGCCCCGCCTCCGAGAGGCTCCCAAGGGGGAGGCAGCTAGTGCAGGCTCCAAACTGGGGCGGAAACCAGAACACGAGAAATCACACGAATGAGACAAGACACCCCCCCCCCCCGCATACGCAAATGCAAATTCAATTTCAACTTAAATCCGAAGCAAGGAAGCTCGACCACAGAAAAGGGAGGCAAAAAGCAAAAGGCCATGTCCGGCACCTAGTCTAGTCTTCGACGTCTTCTCACCAGTGCGGAGCTATGTGCCGCCACTGGGCATGGGAGGGAGCCCCCGAGGCCCGAGGGCGGCTCTCCGGAGACTCCGGGGCGTGTACAGCCTCAACTCATTATTACGTGAGAGTGCCACGGGTGGCGAGCTTCACAAGCACTGGGCCTTCTTCACGGGCACCAGGCCTTGCTTCATATCGCCATATGAGGGCCCCGCCTTGCGCCACCCTCTACCACCATTAACGGCGGCCGGAGACCAAGGACGACACCAATGGGGCAAAGGGGACGCCAGCGGTTCCCCCGGCGACCACGGGTCCTATGACGGGGTAGGCTTTGCAGCACCTCCCCGGCAGAGGGCCTACCTCCAAGGGTTGCCTTGCTGCCTGCACCATGGAGAGGGGCCTGGCTCCCGGCCCCTCTCCTAAAGCCCCCAGCAAGCCCCTCCTAGCGGAAGGGAGGCTGCTGAGCTGGGGTAGCCTTCCAGTGTAGTAACCTGAACTTCCTGTGACCCATGGTTAGCATAAGCTTGCTCCTAAGGAATTAGTGGTACCCGATAGCTGCTGGTGTTAGCACGGTTGGCGAGGCTTCCTTGGGTCTCCCGAAAAGGCTCAGCTTCTAGTGTCTCTTCCTCCCAGTCTGACCCGAGAAATGAGTCAGGGTCGTCTTCCAGCGCATGCTCCCGATCCACCATGTGGGGTACGTAATCCTCCGAGGTGGCCGCCCTGAAGACCTCTCCGTAGAGCCCTGCGCTCCATGCGGCCTGGCCTAGCGTGCTCCATTGGGGATGGTAGGAAGGTGGGCCGCCCGAGCCATAGGCGGTGATGCGCATGCCCTCGCTCACCAGGGGTGGTGCTGGTGTAGCCTGATGCCCGGCACCGATGATTGAGCTGGTGTCGATGAAGCCTTGGGGCGCGCCTGAGGGCGCAAGGGTGCGGATGGGACCGCTGCATGATCCGACCGGGGCCTCGGGTGAAAGCTGGACACAGAAGGGAGGCGCCCCCGAAGTTGCGACTGTCGGTGTCAAAACCGGCGGCTCTCGGGTAGGGGTCCCGATCTGTGCGTCTTAGGCTAATGGTAACAGGAAGCAAGGGAAACAATGTTTACCCAGGTTCGGGCCCTCTCGATGGAGGTAAAACCCTACTTCCTGCTTGAGGAGGTGTCCGGATAGCCGGACTACCATCATCAGCCGAACTATCTCCGGCCGGACTATCATCATTGATTGGACTCCAAGACTATGAAGATACAAGATTGAAGACTTCGTCCCGTGTCCGGATGGGACTTTCCTTGGCGTGGAAGGCAAGCTCGGCGATACGGATATGTAGATCTCCTACCATTGTAACCGACTCTATGTAACCCTAGCCCTCTCCGGTGTCTATATAAACCGGATGGCTCTAGTCCGTAGGACCTAACAACAACCATTACAATCATACCATAGGCTAGCTTCTAGGGTTTAGCCTCGTTGATCTCGTGGTAGATCCACTCTTGTAAACATCCACAATATCAATATCAATCAAGCAGGACGTAGGGTTTTACCTCCATCAAGAGGGCCCGAACCTGGGTAAAACATTGTGTCCCTCGTCTCCTGTTACCATCCGCCTAGACGCACAGTTCGGGACCCCCTACCCGAGATCCGCTGGTTTTGACCCCGACAGCGACTGTTGATATAATTCCGTGTTTTTTAGATAAGTCTCAAGTGGTCACGCTGAGGACTCTTGGTATTCATCCCTTTTATAAAAGGGGTCGAGGCCTATGCCTCGTTTCCACCTCTCTTGCTCCTTCTCGCACCTCGAGCTCCATCGCTCAGAACCTCAACTCCAACACCCCAGATACTCCAGTATGTCCGGATCCGACGCAGTAGGCCGGTGGGTGGCCTCCTCAATTCAGGAGGAGGATATTGCGAAGCTAAGGGAGGTTGGATACATGACTGCTGATATCCAACACAGGCTTCCTGCTCCGGGGCAAGTTATCCCCACGCCAGAGCCCAATGAGAGCGTCGTGTTTACTCCTCACTTCCTCCGAGGCCTAGGCCTCACCCTCGACCCCTTTGTGAGGGGGCTTATGTTCTACTATGGCTTGGATTTCCATGATCTGGCTCCAGACGCCATCCTCCATATCTCATCTTTCATTATCATGTGCGAGGCTTTTCTCCATGTCAACCCACACTTTGGCTTATGGCTAAAGACCTTCACTATGAAGCCGAAGATGATCAAGGGGCGACATGCGGAGTGCGGAGGCGTCATAATAAGAAGGAACGCCGATGCCCCATGGCCAGAGGGTTCTTTTCCGGAAGTGTTCGACGTATGGCAACGGAGATGGTTCTATGTCACCGCTCCCAGAGGCACAATGTGGGTAGCTGCTCCCGAGTTCCGCTCAGGCCCCCCATCACAGCTGGTGTCTTGGACCGATGTGGGACGGAGTTATGGGCCTGCTAGTGATGTGCCAGAACTACAGAACCGCATCCGGGAGCTCCTTAGGAGGGACATAAATCTTGTCAGCATAATTCAAGTAATGCTAGTCCGACGGATGTTGCCGTGCAAACGTCGGCCTCTCCGCATGTGGGAGTTTAATCCGGAGGGTCCGCGGACTATTAAGCACTTCTTTGGCCTGACGCTCGAAGGAATGTGTAAATTATTCTTCGGACCACAAGCAAAGTGTCCGGACACAACCGAGGATGTGGGCCTAAGCTGCAATCGCCTAGATACCCAAGTAAGTAACTTAAAGCCGGACACTTCATTTATATTTATCATGATTATTATTCTAACACTCCCTCCGTGGCCAGGAATGGCTTGACAAGGCGAAGAGAATCAGGTGTCCGGCACCACTTCCTGAAGGCTTGCTTGGTCCCACCATTGAAAAAATGCTGGACCGGGCGCTCAGCAAAATCCCCTCAGAGAAGGACGAAAGAAAGGGCAGTGAAGCCGAACTTCACGCGCTGCGCATCCAGACCGGGAAAATCGCTAACCCTCCTATGGAGGATAGTCGGGAAGGGAAGGTCAAAGCCTCCTTCCCACGCGGGAAGAAGAGGGCCGCCTCCGAAGATTTGGAGGCGGAGATGCCCAAGCAAGGGAAGAAAACATCACCAAGGGGCTCTGCCGCGACGGGCGCCCTCACCACGTCATGCCCACCAATGGGCCAACCCTCCAACGAGCCGTAAGTCATTCATTAATTCGAAGGTGAGATGTTACTCCGAGATCCATAACCAGGACTTCATTTTTTGTAGTGCGGCGAGCAGCTATTCTCAATAGAGTTCGTCTTCGGGGGACCTTCTTCCGGGGATGATGGAGAGTGAAACCCCACCCAACTCTCCACCTCATGAGGTGGGTGACACGGAGGTGTCGTCACGGAGGAGTCCGGAGGCTAGTACGTCAGCCGCCCTGAGCCCGGAGCATTTGTCTCCCATGAGGGGCGATGAGAAGGGTCCGGCGCAGTTTAGTGTCAGGTCAGACGTACTGACGGGCCGTCTGGAGCGAGCCGCGCTCTCGGAGGAGCACCGCTCTTTAATGAGCACGGTGCTCACAAAGATTTCATCCGCTACCAGCGGCTTGAATGAGGCATTTACAAGCCTGCTCAAAGGCTTTGAGGTATGTAGTGAAAAATGCACAACTTTTTGGTTATGAAGCACGCGCTAGGTGTGCTCCCTATAGATAGTAGCCCCAGAGACTCTGGTTGCCCGCCATAGGAGGCAAACGGGGGATCATATACTAATGGTTGTGCCGTACATGTGCGCATGTATACAAGGGTCCGGCAGCCGACCAGTCTATTGAAGTTGCCGAGCTAAGGAGGCAAATCGGATCCATTGATGCCGATATCAGGCTGGTGAATAAACGGCTTGAGGAGTCCCAGGGTATTTGCTTGGTTTTTATTATAATGTACAAGAAAATGCCAAAGAGGCATAAAATTAATTCAATATGTTGGCACTGCAGATGGTGCTGCTACCGTGGAGGCCCTGAGGGCGAAACTTGCTCAAGCCAAGGAACAAGATCGGGCTAGCAATGCAGCTACCCTAAAGGCGGCCGAAGAGTTGAGAGCCGAACAGGCTACTCGTCGCCGAAGCGAGGAAAAGATGGCCGAAATGGCTGAAGAGTTAAAAAATGCCACCGACCGGTACGCACTCCTTGAAAAGGAGAATAAGGCTAGTTCGGCCGAGCTGGACAAGGCACGTAATGCCGCCAAGGAGATGCGGACCGAGATAGTATGCGGGAGGAGCTCCAACAAGCTGACAAAATCATGGCTAGGGACTCGTACTTATTGCAGACGAAGTTCTTGGATCCGAAGTATGCTCCCCTGGTGGGTAGCATGAGTCCTGCGGACGCATATGCGGACTTGGCAATTAGTACAGCTGGCGCAGTCAAGGTCTTCGAGGGTCAAGGCGAATGAAGAAGTGGAGAAGCTTTTCTGGTTGCAGTTTAATGCTCCCACTCGCCCGCTGCCACTGAATGAGAAGGTGGCTGCTATGGCGGAGCTCCATAGGCTGTCTGGACTTGCAATGCGGTCTGTAATTGACCATCTTTGGCCGAAGGGGCCTAAGCCGGACAACTACTTTGGTTGGTGCAACAATTCCTTGGAGTCGTGTCCCGGATTGACGCCCTGAGAAGGTCGGCATGCATAGAAGGTGCGCGGATGGCTCTAGCACGCGTTAAAGTCTACTGGACGGATATGGAGGCCACTGTAATAGCGAGCCAGGATCCGGCGGGAGGCCAACATCCGGCCGAGCACTACTTGGCGCAAGTCACAGAAGGTGCCCGCCTGATAGAGGTGCAGTGCTCGAAGAGTGTTTTATTTGAGTGATAAGTCGAATCATTATAGAACGCAATGTTTAGTTTAATTATGAGGTTGTGTTTATACTTTTGCTCGGAAGTATGATTGTCCTCCCTTTGCGGCTATTCTTATATGTATAAGTAGTCTGAAAGATAGCAGTCGTTGGCTTCAGCCCCCTCGCGGACAATGCGGGGTTGTTGGCGAAAAAATATGCATAATCACACTTGATCCAATGTCTTAGTCTGTTAAGGAGGTGATCGTACGCCGAACTAGGCAACCGGACTATATAGCTGTAACACTTTCGCTTAGCCATGGGAGTCTAATGGTGGGGCTACTATGTAGGCCCTGGTACCTCCACGTGCATCCAAATACGGGCGCGTGTGTACATGGCCGGGAAACGGCCCTTTGTTAAGGCAGAGGAATCTTTAGGGATTCTGGTGAGTCTTCGAGTGGTTGAACAGTCTCTCGCTTTATCATGACAGTCAGTTTTCGGCTTTCTCTACTGAGGCGCTCATCCGGAATAACCAGGGCATAATCGCAGTAGTTCTCCTTTGGCCTACCTTAGCCGGATGATAGCGGAACGTAAGGTGGCAAACCCAGGAGCCAGGCAAACCCAACATTTTGACCAAATACATGATTCGGAGCTGATGCATATACGGCCAAACTCGTGACGCCGAACACTCTCGAGGGTATTCGGTCTTTTGTAAAAGAAGATAGGCTGACAAGAGCCTATTTTAAGCCCTTTATTTCTAGGTACGTGCAATTTAGTCTGCTGTGGCCAAATACCAAAAACGACAGTATCCTCTGTGGGTATAGAACCCATGGGATGGTTAAACAACAAGAGGCAGTAGAAAAGGTTTACACAGGGGCTTAATCTAAAAAGAAACCTGTTCCATTGGGCCCTGCTGCATGTCTGCGCCTTTGTCTCCGTTGTGCTTTATCCTGGAAGGGTATCGCGTGAATGTTGTTTGTAAAAAAAACTCATAGGAGGATGCAACGTTAGTATGCAATCAATAATAAGAGTGTAAGTTGTTGGCCTGCCAATAAGGTCGAGCCAAGCGTGGGGCTGTATTAAATATAGACAGCCCCTGGTTTCCCTTATGGGATTACATATACAGTGCCCTGTTTGAATTTATCCTGGCTACCGGATTCGTCTAACCGTGCCTGTGGTCGTAATGACCAATCATGTTTTCTAAAACTGGAGGCCGCTTATAGTCCGGTCGCCAGGGCTGTCGCGTGTTCCTCTGCGCATGAAGGGCGCTTTATGATTCCGCTAACGGTGATGACGCCACGGGGACCGGGCATCTTGAGCGTAAGGTGGCCATAGTGCGGCAATGCGTTGAAGTGGGCGAAGGCCGTTCTTCCTAGCAATGTGTGATAGCTGCTTTGAAAGGGTGCGACAGTGAAGAGAAGCTCTTCGCTTCTGGAGTTTCCTGGGGAGCCGAATGTTACTTCCTGCACGACGGAGCCCCGGCGCAGGCTGCAACGCCTGGTATCACCCCTTCAAAGGTGGTGTTGCTTTGTTTAATTCTGGATGGGTCTATCCCCATTCAGCGGACAGTGTCCTCGTATATTAAATTCAGACCACTACCGCCGTCCATGAGGACGGGTGAGACGGTATCCGTCGATTATTGGGTCAAGCACCAAGGCCTGTGATCCTCCTCGCCGAATTGTAGTTCGGTTGTCCATGTGATCGAAAGAGATCGGACAAGACTTCCAGTAGTGAGACGTGGGTACGACGGGCTCTACATCGTGCGCTTCTATGGGCGCGCGTTCATGCCCTCTCGTGGATGTGTGAGTGGTATGGATCATGTTTACTGTTTTAACCTCTGGCAGGAATTTTTTCTGTACCCAAGTGTTCGGCTGGTGAGGTTCATCCTCGTCTTTGCTTGGTGTGCCCCTCCCCTTGTGTTCGGCATTTAATTTGCCGGCCTGCTTGAAGACCCAGCAGTCTCTATGGGTGTGGTTCATAGGTTTCTCCGGGGTGCCATGAATTTGGCATAGTTTGTTCAGGACTCTGTTCAGACCGGACAGTCCATCTTTACTGCCTTTGAATGGCTTCTTTTGCTGATCAGATCGAGAGCCCCTGAATCCGGCATTGATCATTGTGTTGTCTGGGCTCTCTTCCTTGTTTTGGATTTCGTTTTTATTACGCCGTGGCTTGCCATTGCCATCCCTTAGTTTGGATGTGCTGGGATCGCTGGTGCCTTTACGGGCCAACCAGCTATCCTCACCCACGCAAAAGCGGTCATAAGGCATGTTAAGGCTGCCATTGTCCTTGGCTTTTCTTGGCCGAGGTTTCGGGTGAGCCATTCATCACAGATGCTGTGTTTGAAAGCCGCTAAGGCTTCAGCGTCCGGACAATCGACAATTTGATTCTTCTTAGTGAGGAATCTATTCCAAAGCTTGCGGGCGGACTCTCCGGGCTGTTGGATTATGTGGCTTAGATCGTCTGCATCCGGAGGCCGGACATAAGTCCCTTGAAAATTGGCCCTGAAAGCGTCTTCGAGTTCCTCCCAACTCCCAATTGAGTTTTCGGGGAGGCTTTTCAACAAGTGTCGTACTGGTCCCTTCAACTTGAGGGGATGGTATTTGATGGCGTGGAGGTCATACCCATGAGCCATGTGAATATGCAAGATAAAATCCTCGATCCAGACCCCTGGTTCCGTCGTGTCGTCGTATGCTTCTATGTTCACAGGTTTAAAGCCTTGTGGGAATTCATGGTACAGTACTTCTTCGGTGAAGCACAGGGGGTGAGCAGCCCCTCTGTATCTGGACGCATTGTGGCATGTAGTCGGCTGTTGTTGTGTCCGGGGTTGATTCCGAACTGGTATCTGGCTTGTATGAACGTTTGGGTGACCATAGTCTTGCGCTGGGGTGTGTCTTCTAGATCCATATATGGACCTGGCTACACCGGCCCTCTTATCCGGATGCTCACGTGTATCATGCGCAGTCTACGCGGCTGCTCTGTTACGGTTGACAGGCGGTACGTCTGGTTTTTTGGTCGAATTTTCTTTTGATGGAACAGTCGCGTCGTCGAATTCTAGCAGTAGCTTGCGCTTTGGATAGCTTTTCATATGGCAGTCATCACCATATCTTTCTTCAGTGTCTAGCACCTTATTTCTTCCTGCGACTTAGATTTTCCTGTGCGGCCTTGAGCCGTTGCTTCTGCTTTTCTAGACTTCTTGCGGTGGCCATAGGCTTTCTTTGGAGGTTGTCTCGTTCCGCTTGTTCGTCCGGGATGATGAATGCATCGTCGTCCGGACTATTTTCCTGTTCAGGGGCGGCATCATGAGCTCGTCCCGCCGGATCATTGTGATTGTTTATTTGCTCCGAACTTGGTTTGGTGTGATCTGGCTCGTCCTGCTCCATCGTTGGGTCGATGCGGTCATTATTGCTTTAGGAGTTTGCGGGTATATCAACCCTTTTTGCGCTCTTGTCGCTATTTTTCCCATTGCTGGACTTTGAGCGGCGTCTGCGCCGCCTCTTTGGATTTTGCCCGGGTGTTTTATCATCCAGAATGCCGTCCTTATCGGGCGTATCTACCATTTACATATCGTATGACAAGGTACTAGTCCCGCGCTCCAGGGATTCTGGAGCCTCTCCTGCATCGTCGTCCATACCGCCGATGTCTTCGGAGTCAAGCACGTCAGTTATTTCTTCGATCGTGGCAATGAAGTGGGTGGTGGGTGGGAGCCGAATTCCTTCGTCGCCTGCTTCCCACTTGGGCCAGACATAGTTCGGCCCAGAGCCTCCTGACAAAGAGAGAGACTTCAATGAGTTTAGCATGTCACCAAAGGGCGAGTGCTGAAAGATGTCCGCAGCGGTAAACTCCATTACTGGAGCCCAGCCTGGCTCGGCTGGCTCGAGAGTGAGCGAACCAGGACCAACAACCGAATATCAGTCCGGGGGCCAAGGTTATAGGCCTCCACAAAGGTGAGACCCGTGTTCGGCTCCACCGCCGATAAGTGTAAGGCCTGCGGGACGGGGTCCAGCCCTCCGTCCGTAGGCAATGCAACCTGCCCTGGATTTAGATCCGGGGCTGCCTCAGGGAGAATGTCCCGGGCACTGTCCGACAGCAGGTCTAGGCCGTGCTCGTCGTGGCTGTCCGGCGCTCCTGGAGCAGGCTCGGATCCGTCGAAGATCAAATCTCCGCGGACATCTGCCATGTAGTTCAAGTTTCCGAACCGGATCTGGCGGCCAGGGGCGAAGCTATCGATCTGCTCCAACTGGCCAAGCGAATTAGCCCGCAGTGCGAAGCCGCCGAACACAAAGATCTGTCCGGGGAGAAGAGTCTCATCCTGGCCCGTGTCGTTGATGATTGAAGATGCCATCAAGCCTCGAAGCAACGACACAGAGGAACTCTCAATTAAAGCACCAATGTCGGTGTCAAAACCGGCGGATCTCGGGTAGGGGGTCCCGATCTGTGCGTCTTAGGCTAATGGTAACAGGAAGCAAGGGACACAATGTTACCCAGGTTTGGGCCCTTTTGATGGAGGTAAAACCCTACTTCCTGCTTGATTAATATTGAAGATATGTGGAATACAAGAGTAGATCTACCACGAGATCATAGAGGCTAAACCCTAAGAGCTAGCCTATGATGGTATGATTGTAATTGAGATCGGCCTTCTAAGGACCATTGAGGGAGTCCTGGACTAGGGGTTGTCCGGATAGCCGAACTATCATCATCGGCCGGACTCCAAGACTATGAAGATACAAGATTGAAGACTTCGTCCCATGTCCGGATGGGACTTTTCTTGGCGTAGAAGGAAAGCTTGGCGATACGCATATGTAAATCTCCTACCATTGTAACCGACTCTGTGTAACCCTACCCTCTCCGGTGTCTATATAAACCGGATGGCTTTAGTCCGTAGGACGAACAACAATCATACCATAGGCTAGCTTCTAGGGTTTAGCCTCCTTGATCTCGTGGTAGATCTACTCTTGTAATACCCACACCATCAATATCAATCAAGCAGGACGTAGGGTTTGACCTCCATCAAGAGGGCCCGAACCTGGGTAAAACATCGTGTCCCTTGTCTCCTATTACCATCCGCCTAGACGCATAGTTCGGGACCCCCTACCCGAGATTCACCGGTTTTGACGCCGACATTGGTGCTTTCATTGAGAGTTCCTCTGTGTCGTCACCGATAGGCTTGATGGCTTCTTCGATCATCAACAACGACGCAGTCCAGGGTGTGACCTTCCTCCCCGGACAGATCTTCGTATTCGGCGGCTTTGCACTGCGGGCCAATTCGCTTGGCCATTTGGAGCAGATCGAAAGCTACACCCCTGGCCGTCAGGTCAGATTTGGAAGTTTGAAATTCACGACTGACATCCACGGGGACTTGATCTTCGATGGATTCGAGCCACAGCCAAGCGCGCCGCACTGTCACGACGGGCATGACTTAGCTCTGCAGCCGGACAGTAACCTGGAGGCCGCACACGAGTCCGCTCCGATCTTCAATTCGGAGCCGGCTGCGCAGATCGAGGATGGGTGGCTAGACACCGCCTCGGGGGATGTAACCTCTATGGAGATAGAGCCGAACACTGACCTTGTCCCTCATGAAGCTCGTGACTCCGAGGTGCCGGACTCCTTGCCGGACTCCGAACCTCCCGCGCCCCCTCCAGTCGAATCCGATTGGGCGCCGGTCATGGAGTTCACCACTGCGGACATCTGTCAACACTCACCTTTCGGCGACATCTTGAGTTCGCTAAAGTATCTCTCGTTATTAGGAGAGCCCTGGCCGGACTGCGGTCAGGACGGTTGGGATGCGGACGACGAAGAAATTCAAAGCCCACCCACCACCCACTTAGTAGCCACTGTCGACGATCTAACCGACATGCTAGACTTCGACTCTGAAGACATCGACGGTATGGACAACGATGCCGGAGACGACCAAGAACCAGCGCCTACTGGGCATTGGAAAGCCACCTCATCATATGACATATACATGCTGGATATCCCAAAGGATGGGAATGGTGAAGGAACAGCGGAAGATGACCCCTCCAAGAAACAACCCAAGCACCAGCGTCAGCGGCGCCGCTCTAAATCCCGCCACAGCAATAATGGAGATTCCGGCACCGGAGATAATAACACCCCAGACAGTGTCGAAGACAACCCCCTCCAGCAAGATTCATCGCAGGAGGATGGAGACGCCAGCCCTCATGAGAAAGCAGCAGACGAAGAAGTAGAGGATTACATGCCTCCCTCCGGAGATGAGGCAAGCCTCGACGACGACGAATTCGTCGTGCCTGAGGATCCCGTCAAACAAGAGCGTTTTAAACGCAGGCTTATGGCCACGGCAAACAGCCTCAAGAAAAAGCAGCAGCAACTTAGAGCTGATCAAGATCTGCTAGCCGACAGATGGACTGAAGTCCTTGCGGCCGAAGAGCATGAGCTCGACCGCCCCTCCAAAAGCTACCCTAAACACAATCTACTCCCCCGATTAGAGGAGAAGGCATATGAACCTGCATCACCGGCAGACAATACGGCTGACCGACCACCCCGTGGCCGCGACAGAGAGGCCTCTAGGCCCTCCACCAGAACCGTACCCCGGCATCGCTCGAAAAGCACAAGGCCATAGGGGAATGCTCCGGACTTGCGAGATATATTGGAGGATAAGGCAAGACAATCAAGATCGATCTATGGATCACGTGGGCGCCCCATGATACGCAACGACAACCGTCGCGCCGGACACAGTAAGTCCGGTCGGCCGAACAAAATATACAAAGCTCTTTTGAACTTCGTCGTGATATCGCCCAATACAGAGGCGCCGCACACCCACTATGCTTCACAGATGAAGTAATGGATCATCAAATCCCCGAAGGGTTTAAACCCGTGAACATTGAATCTTATGATGGCACAATAGACCCCGCAGTTTGGATCGAGGACTATCTCCTTCATATCCACATGGCTCGTGGTGATGATCTCCACGCCATCAAATATCTCCCACTCAAGCTTAAAGGACCAGCCCGGCATTGGCTTAACAGCTTTCCAGCAGAGTCAATTGGGAGTTGGAAAGACCTGGAAGCCGCATTCCTCGATAACTTCCAAGGAACATACGTGCGACCACCAGACGCTGACGACCTAAGCCATATAATTCAGCAGCCAGACGAATCGGCCAGACAATTCTGGACACGGTTCTTAACCAAGAAAAATCAAATCATCGATTGTCCGGATGCGGAGGCCCTCGCGGCTTTCAAACATAACATCCGCGATGAGTGGCTTGCCCGGCACCTGGGACAGGAAAAGCCGAAATCCATGGCATCCCTCACATCACTCATGACCCGCTTCTGGATGGGTGAGGACAGCTGGCTAGCACGCAGCAACAACCTCAGTAAAAATTCTGGCAGTCCGGATATCAAGGACTGCAATGGCAGGCCGCATCGCAATAAAAACAAACGCCGCATTAACGGCGACAATAGTGAGGATACGGCAGTCAATGCCGGATTCAGAGGCTCTAAACCTGGTCAACGGAAAAAGCCATTCAAAAGAACTACTCCGGGTCCGTCCAATTTGGATCGAATACTCGACCGCTCGTGCCAGATACACGGCACCCCCGAAAAGCCAGCTAACCACACCAACAGGGACTGTTGGGTATTCAAGCAGGAAGGCAAGTTAATTGCCGAAAACAACGACAAGGGGCTGCATAGCGATGACGAGGAAGAGACCCGACCGCCGAACAATAGAGGACAGAAGGGTTTCCCCCCACAAGTGTGGATGGTGAACATGATATACGCAACCGACATACCCAAAAGGGAGCGGAAGCGTGCACTCAGGGATGTATACGCGATGGAGCCAGTTGCCCCGAAGTTCAATCCATGGTCCTCCTGCCCAATCACTTTTGACCGAAGGGACCACCCCACCAGCATCCGCCACGGCGGATTTGCCGCATTGGTTTTAGACCCAATCGTTGATGGATTTCACCTCACCAGAGTCCTGATGGACGGCGGCAGCAGCCTGAACCTGCTTTATCAGGATACAGTGCGCAAAATGGGCATAGACCCCTCAAGGATTAAACCTACAAAGACAACCTTTAAAGGCGTCATACCAGGTGTAGAGGCCAATTGTACAGGCTCAGTTACACCGGAAGTGGTATTCGGATCCCCGGATAACTTCCGAAGCAAAGAGTTAATCTTCGACATAGTTTCGTTCCGCAGCGGCTATCATGCTCTGCTCGGACGCACCGCGTTTGCAAAGTTCAACGCGGTACCACACTACGCATACCTTAAGCTCAAGATGCCAGGCCCTCGAGGAGTCATCACGGACAACGGAAACACTGAACGCTCTCTCCGAACGGAGGAACATACAGTGGCTCTCGCGGCAGAAGTACAATGCAGCCTCTTAAGGCAATTCTCGAGTCCGGCCGTTAAGCGACCGGACACGGCTAAACGCGCCCGGAGTAACCTACAACAAGACCACCTGGCACGTTCTGAGCACGCGTAGCAATGCGGCCCCAACCCCAACCCCTACAAAATTTCAAGACGGGTCCTTCGCGTACATCATTACGCTCTGAAGATACCATGGGCATAGGGGGAGGGGCACGACCACGATAGGCCCAGAATGCGGCTTAACCACACCAGGGGCTCTCAAGTGTGTCGTTATTTTTTATTTTCTTTTTTTACCCACAGGACCCCATTCATCAGAGGCCCTGTCCGGCAGTAGACCTGCCAAACTCACGATGCAACAGCCAGGGAAGGAGAAAGGCTACGACGAATATCCAGGTGGTCTCCATTATGAGCATTAAATCTGTTTTATACACCATTCCGCAGCCTACGCCTGGAGGGGGACATGTTTAATAGTCCCGTCCCTTGTTTATCGCGCCATTTGTATCGTTCTGCATTCACAGCAGTATTTCTTGAATAAACAATGCACCTTTTTGCTTACAATTGCTTTCCTTTCTTATACATATGTTCATTTATGACATGTTGCATCCGTACACTTTGGTACGGCTAAATAAACCAGGGGCTTATGTTTCCCGCATCATGGTGCGATAAGTCCGAACACTTTCACAAGTGCGGCACCCAGAACTTATAGCATTATATGCATCGGCTCCGAATCATGTCTTGGGTCAATAGTTGGGTTTGCCCAGCTCCCATGTTTTGGTACCTTATGTTCCGTTGTATCGGCTAAGGTAGCACTGGGAGAACCACTGCGATTGCGCCCCAGTTGAGCTGGGCGAGCACCTCAGTGGAGAAAGCTAAAACTGACCGTCATGATGAGGCGAGAGCCGGTCGCTGTTCAAGAGGTTTTTTTTGTGTCCCTAAAGACTTATGCCGCTTAGAGCGAGGAACCGGCTTTGTCCGGCCCAGGCGTAGATAGCGCCCAAATTCGGCCTTCCGAACACTAGGGGCTTCGCCGAAATTTAAAATTATAGAATTCTATGGCTAAGTGAGAGTGTTCAAGCATTATAAGTCTGGTTGCCTTGTTCGTTGTGTTGAGCGCCTCCCTAGTTGGACCCAAAAATGGGAACAAGAGTGCTCAAATTTATCCCGAACACCCCAGCACTCGTGGCATGGGGGCCGAAGCCGACGACTTGCCATCTCTCAGATTTGATAAACGGCCGCACAGAAGGTAATATTTTAAATTAACAAGTGTTGCTTAGCGCATATGAACAAAGTTTTCAGCGCACATGATAACAAAATGCGAGTCTACTCAAATATTACATCTTTGGAGCACTCACCCGCAATAGTGCGGGCACCCTTCAGAACAGTCTTATAATACATCTCGGGAGTACGATATTCCTTGCCCAGCGGTGGCGCGTCCGTCACAAGCTTCTTAGCATCCATCTTGCCCCAGTGCACCTTTGCGCGGGCAAGGGCCCGACGGGCACCTTCAATACAGGCGGAGTGCTTGATGACTTCAACCCATGGACACGCATCCACCAGCCGCGGCACCAGGCCGAAGTAGCTCCCAGGCACGGCCTCCTTAGGCCACAGCCAAACTATGAGGCCCCTCATGGCCTGTTCGTCCACCTTGCGGAGCTCGACCAGCTGCTTCAGCTGGTCGCTAAGGGGCACCGGATGTCCGGCCTCAGCATACTGAGACCAGAAGACCTTCTCTGTCGAGATCCCCTCCTCGGCCCGGTAGAAAGCGGCAGCATCGGACACGCTGCGAGGAAGATCTGCGAACGCTCCTGGAGAGCTCCGAATTCGGGTAAGTGATAGGTAATTCACACTCACATGCTTACTTTGCATGATAAATGCCTTACCCGCTGCTATTTTCTTCAACGCCTTGATTTCTTGGAGGGCCTTGTAGGCTTCGGCCTTAGCGGCTTTGGCACTCTCAAGAGCCGATGCAAGCTCAGACTCTCGAGTCTTCGAGTCACGCTCCAGGCTCTCATGTTTTTCCACGAGATCCTGGAGCTCTTGCTGTACCTCCACCACCCGCGCCTCCTGCTTATCTCTCTCGGTGCGCTCCGTGGCCACATTACGTTCGGCCGCGGACACCGCCTCCTTCAGGGTCACCACCTCGGTCGTGGCACCTGCAATACCCATCCTTGTCAATTTTCTTGCAACCAAATCCTTTGCTGTAAGGTACAATCTTAATATGGTGTTATTCACCTTCCTTGTCCTCGAGCTGCTTCTTGGCACGGCCGAGCTCGTTCTCGGACCGCTCGAGGCTTTGCTTCAAAGTATTGACCTCCGCAGTCAGTGCGGCAGAGGTCAGTAGCACAGCCTGCAACCCCATATTGACATATTTCATGACTCCTGCGTATATCTTTTTAGATCCTCAGTCCGGCTTTTCTTTCCGAATACCGAACCGAGCATCAGGGGCTACTGTCTATGCGGTACTATTCTACACATATCAAAATTCTTACCTCAAATCCTGTTAGAAGGCTGCTGCAGGCTTCGGTCAGCCCGCTCTTGGGGAGCTGAACCTTCTGAATCACCGCACTCATGAAGGTGTGGTTTTCCTCTTTGATGGAGGCGCCGTTGAGCGCCTCTAGCAAGCTATCCAGTGCCTCCGGTTGGACGGAGGCCGCTGGCGTCGCGGTCTTGCCCTTCTTACGAAGGGGCCGCCCGTTGAACTCCGGAGCCACTTCAGGTTCCGGTGCGGAGTCCGGTGCAAAGTCCGGGAGGTTGCCCTGCGGCACCTCCGGGGCATCCCCCTCCTGGTGGGTCCTTTCCTGGGATCCCACCTCGGCATCGTCCGCATCACGGGGGGTGGAGGCGGTCGGAAGCGAATCCATATCCGACGCACCCAAGGACCCGCTCGACGAAGCGGGAAAATCATCCTTGGGCGGACTGCAGGGTTGTATGCGGCATTAGAAAGACACTATGTGGCGAAAAGATAAACCATGAAGTTATTCGGGAGTCTGGATACTTACGATCTCGCCAGGGGCTTGGCCCTTGGAGGACAATCCTCATCGTCACCACTGGCGTTGGCGGAGCAGTCCGGGGGAAGAGTCTTTCCCTTCTTGGACCCTTCGGCCTCCCTCGTTGGGGAAGCCTTCCTTTTCTTGCCTCCCCCCACTGGGGGAGAGGCCTTCTTCTTCTCCTCCTCGCCTTTGTGGGAGGAGTCTGCCTCGGAGTCATCGTCCGATGACACCTTAAAACGGGAACTCTTCCGAGTGCCCGTGGCCTTCTTCTTGGCCTTCTTCTTCGGCACCACATGTGGTGCCAGAGCTAGCAGCCCCGTTAAGCGGGCGTCCGCTGGGTCCTCTGGCAATGGGGCCGGACAGATAGTCTGTTCAACCTTCTTCAGCCAGTCCTGTCAAAGGAGAGGGAGTTTAGATCCCGCATAGAGTCAAACTATGGAAAACAAGTGTCCCGTAAAGGGCAAAATCACTTACCTCGCTAGCCGGACGCTGCGAGCTGAATGCGCGATCTTCGGTAGCGGATGCGGGGGCCTCGGCACCTTTAAACAGCACCCTCCAGACATCTTCATACGTAGTGTCAAAGAGCCCGCTCAAAGTCTGGTGCTACACCGAATCGAACTCCCACATATTGAAGCCCCGTCGTTGGCACGGGAGAATCCGGCGGATAAGCATGACCTGCACTACGTTGACAAGCTTGAGCTTCTTGTTCACTAGCTTTTTGATGCAGGCTTGGAGTCCGATCAGCTCCTCCGAATCACCCCATGTCCGGCCACTCTCTTTCCAGGAGGTGAGCCATATGGGGATGCCAGATCTGAATTCGGGGGCCGCTGCCCATTCAGGGTCACGCGGCTCGGTGATGTAGAACCACCCCGATTGCCACCCCTTAATGGTTTCCACGAAAGTGCCCTCAAGCCAAGTAACGTTGGGCATCTTGCCCACAATGGCGCCTCCGCACTCCGCTTGGCTGCCCTTTACCACCTTCGGCTTGATACTGAAGGTCTTGAGCCACAAGCTGAAGTGGGGCTGGATGCAGAGGAAGGCCTCACACACGACGATAAACGCCGAGATATTGAGGATAAAATTTGGGGCCAGATCATGGAAATCCAGGACATAGTAGAACATGAGCCCCCAGATAAAGGGATGGAGTGGGAAGCCCAGTCCACGGAGGAAATGGGGAAGAAATACTACCCTCTTGTGTGGCCTGGGGGTGAGGATGAGCTCTCCCTCGTCGGGGAGCCGGTGCGCGATGTCGTTGGATAGATATCTGGCGCTGCGCAGCTTCTGGATGTACCCCTCCGTAACGGAGGAGGCCATCCACTTGCCTCCCACTCCGGACATAGTTGGAGAAGGTTGAGGTGAGATGTGCGGACTTGGGCGCTGGAGCTCGAGTTCGCGGAGATGGATAAGCCAAGGAGGAAGAAGGTGCAGGTAAAAGGGTTGGATCTTTATCCCCTTATATGGGCGGACGGAAACATGCGTCCCCACCGGCCTGATAAAACTTGCTTATCTCCCAAGCGCCACAATCAATGGCGCGGTTGGGTTACCCACGTCCGTATTGATGGGAATCCCGGAATAAGGGGAACACGATCTCTGCTTCGACAAGACGTGCCAAGGAAACCGCTTCGCTAAACACGCTGAGGTGGTACAATAAAAACGATTCGAGTAAAGGCTTCGTAGTGGTGTGACGTCACGCCACCAAATACGTCAGCAGATTGAACTTGTGTAAATATTATTTTCTCTACGGTGGTATGTGGAATTTATTTTGTAGAGCCGGACACTATCCTCGTGTTCACAATCTTCTATAAATTATTCGGAGAAGGAACCCGCCTTGCAATGCCGAAGACAACATGCGCGCCGGACTCATCGTCATTGAAGCCTGGTTCCGGGGCTACTCAGGGAGTCCTGGAGTAGGGGGTGTCCGGATAGCCGGACTATCATCATCGGCCGGACTCCAAGACTATGAAGATACAAGATTGAAGACTGCGTCCCGTGTCCGGATGGGACTTTCCTTGGTGTAGAAGGCAAGCTTGGCGATACGGATATGTAGATCTCCTACCATTGTAACCGACTCTGTGTAACCCTAGCCCTCTCCGGTGTCTATATAAACCGGATGGCTTTAGTCCGTAGGACGAACAACAATCATACCATAGGCTACCTTCTAGGGTTTAGCCTCCTTGATCTCGTGGTAGATCTACTCTTGTAATACCCACACCATCAATATCAATCAAGCAGGACGTAGGGTTTTACCTCCATCAAGAGGGCCCAAACCTGGGTAAAATATTGTGTCCCTTGTCTCCTGTTACCATCCGCCTAGACTTACAGTCCGGGACCCCCTACCCGAGATTCGCCGGTTTGGACACCGACAACCATCCTCTCCGGTTTATAGACACCGGAGAGTTAGGGTTTACATGGAGTCGGTTACAAGGAAGGAAATATAATATCCGGATCGCCAAGCTTGTCTTCCACGCAAAGGAGAGTCCCATCCGAACACGAGCCGAAGTCTTGAGTCTTGTATCTTGACGCTTCTATAGTCCGGACGATCAATATAGTCCGCTGTCCGGATACCCCCTTATCCAGGACTCCCTCAGCGACATCCAGGAGCTCGGCAACACGCTCCAGCAGCATGTCTCGGCCGCTCTCTTGCAACCTGCACCGCCGCAGCTCCCGCACCACAGTGAGACCGGCCTTCATGTTTGCTTGCTCCCGCCTGGTGTGCGGCGCCATGGCCGCGGCGTGGTTTGAGGCCCTTGCGGTCGACCGCGCCTGCCGTGGAGTGAGGGCAGGCAGCGCTTGAACGCGTCGCCCACGCCCTGCAGTGTTCTGCGGAGCGCGGGCTGCGTGAGACGCGGGGTTGAGGTCGCCTTAGGCAGGCGGCGCGGCATGGGCCAGCCCTGCCGCCCAGCAGATGACGTTGGTCGTCAGGTCGCCGGACATGGATGCGATGAAGCAGTGGAACGCAGATCTGCAGAAGGAAGATTTCGACGCATCCCTACCTGGCGCACCAAATGTCGGATATCGGGTTCCAGCAAAACCCTTAAGGTTCGAACTCTGGGGTGCGTGCGAAGATCTCCTCCTACCAATCCACGCCCATAGCCTCACCGCGGTTCTAAGCTAGCACGATGAACAACACAAGAGACACAAGATTTATACAGGTTCGGGCCACCGTTGTGGTGTAATACCCTACTCGTGTGTGTGGTTGTGGATTGCCTCTTGGGCTGATGATGAACAGTATAAGGGGGGAACAACCTTGTGAGGAGAGGTGTTCTTGAGCTGGTGAGGTGTTCTGCTTGGGAAGGATTCGATCCGTCTCTGTTGGCTCTCGATGAGATGCCTTCTACTATGGTGGCTAGCCCTATTTATAGAGGCCCTGGTCCTCTTCCCAAATATTGAGCGGGAAGGGAGCCTGTAGGATCAAAAGTATGTCTAGAGGGGGGTGATTAGACTACTTGACCAAATAAAAAACTTATCCTTTTCCTAATTTTAGTCCTTGGCAGATTTTAGCTAACTTAGCACAAGTCAAGCAATCTTAACACAATTCAAGCAAGCATGCAAAGAGTATATGAGCAGCAGAAATTAAAGCATGCAACTTGCAAGAATGTAAAGGTAAGGGTTTGGAGAATTCAAATGCAATTGGAGACACAGATGTTTTTGTCGTGGTTCCGATAGGTGGTGCTATCGTACATCCACGTTGATGGAGACTTCAACCCACCAAGGGTAACAGCTGCGCGAGTCCACGGAGGGCTCCACCCAAGAAGGATCCACGAAGAAGCAACCTTGTCTATCCCACCATCGCCGTCGCCCACAAAGGACTTGCCTCACTAGCGGTAGATCTTCACGAAGTAGGCAATCTCCTTGCCCATCCAAACTCCTTGGTTCAACTCCACAATCTTGTCGGAGGCTCCCAAGTGACACCTAGCCAATCTAGGAGACACCACTCTCCAAGAAGTAACAAATGGTGTGTTGATGATGAACTCCTTGCTCTTGTGCTTCAAATGATAGTCTCCCCAACACTCAACTCTCTCTCACAGGATTTGGATTTGGTGGAAAGAAGGTTCGAGTGGGAAGCAACTTGGGGAAGGCTATAGATCAAGATTCATATGGTAGGAATGGAATATCTTGGTCTCAACACATGAGTAGGTGGTTCTCTCTCAGAAAATGTAAGTTGGAAGTGTAGGTTCGTTCTGATGGCTCTCTCCACGAATGAGGAGGAGGTGGAGGGGTATATATAGCCTCCACACAAAATCTAACCGTTACACACAACTTGCCAATCTCGGTGGGACCGAATTGATAAACTCGGTGGGACCGATTCAGCAAATCTTGTGACTGTTAGGATTTTTGGTGGGACCGACATGCAACTCGGTAGGACCGATATAGTTAGGGTTAGGGCATAACGTAAGCCGATTGCACAAACTCGGTGACACCAATTTTGGTAATAAGCTAACCAGAGAGTTGCTCAGGTAAACTCGATGGGACCGATTCGCTCATCTCGTTTGGACCGAAACGTTATGAAAAGGAAACATAGAGTTTACATTGCAATCTCGGTGGGACCGATCGCTCATCTCGGTGGGACCGAAACGTTACAAAGGGAAACAGAGAGATTACAATCCCATCTCGGTGAGACTGAGATCCCTATCGGTGAGACCAATTGCCTAGGGTTTGTAGCAGTGGCTATGACATCTGAACTCGGTGGCACCGGATAGAAAGAATCGGTGGGGCCGAGTTTGCCTTTTGGTTTGGGTCATATGTGGATGTGAGAAAGTAGTTGAGGGCTTTTGAGCATATCACCAAGCACTTTGAGCAAGAACCTCATTAAGCAACACCTCATCCCTCCTTAATAATATTGGCTTTTCCTATAAACTCAATTTGATCTTGGATCACTAAAGTATAAAATGCAGAGTCTTGAGCTTTGAGCTTGAGCCAATCCTTTTGTCCTTAGCATTTTGAGGAGTCCACTTTTCTCATCCATGCCATGCCAATCATTGAGGTTTCCTGAAATATTTATATTGGAATAGTATTAGCTCAATGAGCTATATGTTGTTAGGAATTACCAAAACCACCTAGGGATAGTTGCACTTTCAATCTCCCCCTTTTTGGTAATTGATGACAACATATAGATCAAAGCTTCGACAAAAGATAATAAGATTGAAAAACATTGTCGCTTTGAGAAGTATGTGAAAAGTAAGAGCTCCCCCTAAATTTGTGCATATTTTAAGATTTGCTTTGGATTGCAAATGCACAATTGAGTTAGGATCATGGGTTACTCTTCCATGTCACATACATATCGGTGGAGCGCTCAAAATGATAATAATTAAATGCATGCACTCATCACCAAGCAAAGTGAATGATCATATAGAGATGAAAGGATAAAGTCATCCAACAAGCATCAAGGTAGCACTCTATAAGATCAAGCACATGATCATCCAAGTATCAACACAAATGCATAGAATGTATCTCAAACAAGCAAACAAATAAAGTTCAACCACCAAAACAAGAGAGAACAAAAGCAACACTCTCTCTCGAAGCCTATGATCTATACATTTTCTCCCCCTTTGGCAACAAGTTACCAAAAAGTTCATAAAAATGCATAGTGCTAAATCGACTCTCAGGCTTTGTCTTGATGTGGTGGTGTAGAAATGACTCCAAGGACAAAGGCATCAGTTGATGAAGATGGAGTTGGTGGAGTAGGTGCTAGAGCTGGTGGCACTGAAGCTGTAGCTGGTGCAGATGAAGTTGCTCTGGTGTCTGGCACTGGTACTACAGCTGATCTCTGACTTATGGGCACTCTAGAAAATGCATTGGTGGTAGTCTTGCCCTTCCTCTCCTGTGCTTCATCCTGAAGTTGCTCAACAACTGACTGTATCTCAGTGACCTTCACATCTAAGTCATAGAACTTCTGCTCCATGATCCTCTCCAAGCTCTCCTGATTTTGTGTCAGGGTGGCCAACCCTTTCTCAATCCTCAGAGTGGAGGCAATCAAGTAGCCAAGATGATCTTGCTTGCTCTTTAGGAAGTACTAAGATGCTCTTCAGCAGTTGGCATCTTTGTAGCCTTTTCTGTCCTTGCCTTCTCCTTCTTTGTTTGTGCTTGCACAGAAGATGGTTCATTTTCATACATCACTACAGTGTTGTCCTCAAAGTCTACGTAGATAGGCATGTGATCCTTGTCGAGGAGATATGTGCATGTGCCCATCTTGGAGTTGATGAGCTCCTGAATCTATGGGGCATACCCACAGCTTCTCTTCTGGTCAGCAGCAATTCTCTTGATAGTCTCAACAATTAAGCTCATGACCTTGAACTTCTGAGGCACATCAAATATGTGAACCAAATTAATTGCATGGCCTCTGATCATCTTGTGATCACCTGACTTTGGCAATAGAGTGTGCTTGAGGATCCAGTTGATCGTTGGCAAACCTGACAAAAGGTAATGTACTGATCCAAACTTCTGTGTCTCAACAGCAGCATCTGGGATCTCTCTGTACATATGTGCCATGGAGTTGTGATCCTTCTTCTTCTTGGCATAGACATCCAAGTCATCTTCATTTTACTTAGGACCATTGATCAACTCTGCCCACTCTTCAACTGTTGATTGGTACCTAGTACCTTTAGACATCCAGACAATCCTTCCATCTGGGTAGAAGTGAGATGTGGAATAGAACTGCATAATAAGCTCATCATTCCACTTTGTGAGCTTTTGCCCAACAAAGTCATCTACCCCACAAGACTTGAAGCTGTCAAAGACTCCAGGATAGTGTTCTTCATTTTCCCTGATGTACTTCCAGTCCACCCATCTCATATCACAGACTATTGGCTTCTTATCAAGTAACACTGTCTCATAGAAGTCCTGCTGTTCCTTTGTATGGAACCTATAGTCCACATCAGTCCTTCTCCTGACAGCATAGGGATCTTTCAATCTCCATTGTCTGAGTCCTACATCCTTCCTGAGCTTCATATCCTCAGCTATTGGGTGAGAATCATTGTGATCTGGAATTTTGGGCTTCAACTTCCTCAAGACATGTGACTCATCATCTTCTTCTTCTTCAGCAACTTCAGGTAGTAGGGCCTTGTTCTTCTCTCCAGCAGGAATATTCCTTGTATTCCTCTTGGGTGCAGCTTTAGGCTTAGGTGTAGCTGCCTTGGGAGCTTCTTTGGGCTTAGATGGAGTAGCCCCTGATCTGATTGCATCTCCCATAAGCTTTTGAGCTTTAGGTGCTGGTGTAGCAACCTCTTCCTATTCTTATTCTTCTTCCATCATGGAAGGCTTTCCAACAACTCTAGTTATGGTCTTCTTGACCCTTTCCTTCCTTTTCTTCCCTTCTGCAACAGCCTCTTTGGGTTCAGATTCCAAAGGTAATTGAGTAGAGGCTCTGGCTTTAGACATGGGAATTCTTCTTGCAAGTTCTTTGGTCTTCATACCAGGCTTAGTGGCAGCAGCTGTGCCATATTCCTTATTCAGCACCTTCTTTTTGGAGGTGGTCTCATCCTCAACAGCCACATAGTCTTCATCCTCAGAATCTGAGGTTCTCTTCTTTCTGGCCCTCGTGGCTGCCTTAGGCAAGTTGCTGGGAGTGCTCCTGCTACCATCATAGCTGCTTGAGGGACTAGTGCCCTCACTCAAGTGAACCTGCTCCTCAGACTTGTTCTGAATATCACTTTGACCAGACTTGTTGCAAACACTGACAGCAAACCCTGTGAATAGATATAGATGAGGTAGAGGGGATGAGCATCACAAAATACAGAGGTTTTTGCAAAAGAGTGAATTAAAAACTTAGTTTTAGTTTTCCACAGAAAGCATTTTGGATCTACCGATTTGTAAACTTGGGGACCGAAGCATCTTTTGGAACCTAAACTAGTGAACTCAGTCAGACCGAGTCACAGTTCGGTGGCACCGAGACTGCTAGAGTTTCACAAAGTCCTGAACTCGGTCACACCGATTTGCAATTCTCGGTCAGACCGAGAATCACATGTGCAATGGCATTGGCCAAATCAGTGGAACCGATTTCTACAACTCGGTTGGTCCGAGATGGTTTCGTCGGAAACCTAACCCTAAATTTTCAATCCACAACTAAACTACAGATTGTTTTCGCTGGATAAGATGATCTCAATTGTGGAAAGATACATGGCAACACAATGTGCTAGGAATTTGGAGTGGGATTTGTTGGAAATATGCCCTAGAGGCAATAATAAATTAGTTATTATTATATTTCCTTGTTCATGATAATCGTTTATTATCCATGCTATAATTGTATTGATAGGAAACTCAGATACATGTGTGGATACATAGACAACACCATGTCCCTAGTAAGCCTCTTTTGACTAGCTCGTTGATCAATAGATGGTTACGGTTTCCTAACCATGGACATTGGATGTCGTTGATAACGGGATCACATCATTAGCAGAATGATGTGATGGACAAGACCCAATCCTAAGCCTAGCACAAAGATCGTAGTTCGTATGCTAAAGCTTTTCTAATGTCAAGTATCATTTCCTTAGACCATGAGATTGTGCAACTCCTGGATACCGTAGGAATGCTTTGGGTGTACCAAACGTCACAACGTAACTGGGTGGCTATAAAGGTACACTACAGGTATCTCCGAAAGTGTCTGTTGGGTTGGCACGAATCGAGACTAGGATTTGTCACTCTGGTAAACGAAGAGGTATCTCTGGGCCCACTCGGTAGGACATCAACATAATGTGCACAATGTGACCAAGGGGTTGATCATGGGATGATGTGTTACGGAACGAGTAAAGAGACTTGCTGGTAACGAGATTGAACAAGGTATCGGGATACCGACGATCGAATCTCGGGCAAGTACAATACCGCTAGACAAAGGGAATTGTATACGGGATCGATTGAGTCCTTGACATCGTGGTTCATCCGATGAGATCATCGTGGAACATGTGGGAGCCAACATGGGTATCCAGATCCCGCTGTTGGTTATTGACCGGAGAACGTCTCAGTCATGTCTGCATGGTTCCCGAACCCATAGGGTCTACACACTTAAGGTTTGATGACGCTAGGGTTATAAAGGAAGTTTGTATGTGGTTACCGAATGTTGTTTGGAGTCCCGGATGAGATCCCAGACGTCATGAGGAGTTCCGGAATGGTCCGGAGGTAAAGATTTATATATGGGAAGTCATGTTTTGGTCACCGGAAAAGTTTCGGGTTTTTCCGGTAACGTACTGGGACCACCGGGAGGGTCCCGGGGGTCCACCAAGTGGGGCCACCAACCCCGGAGGGCTGCATGGGCCAAGTGTGGGAGGGAACCAGCCCCAGGTGGGCTGGTGCGCCCCCCACAAGGGGCCCAAGGCGCAAGGGAGAGTGGGAGGGGGCAAACCCTAGGGCAGATGGGCCCTAAGGCCCACCCCAAGCGCGCCTCCCCTCTCTCCCCCTCTGGCCGACACCCTTGGGGAGGGAACCCTAGAGGGGGCGCAGCCCCCTCCCCTCCCCCTATAAATACTTGAGGCCTGTGGGCTGCCCAACACATGAGTTTCTCCCTCTATTGGTGCAGCCCTACCTCTCTTACTCCTCCTCTCCCGCGGTGCTTGGCGAAGCCCTGCAGGATTGCCATGCTCCTCCATCACCACCACGCCATTGTGCTGCTACTGGATGGAGTCTTCCTCAACCTCTCCCTCTCTCCTTGCTGGATCAAGGCATGGGAGACGTCACCGGGCTGTACGTGTGTTGAACGCGGAGGTGCCGTCCGTTCGGCACTAGGATCTCCGGTGATTTTGATCACGACGAGTACGACTCCTTCAACCCCGTTCTCTTGAACGCTTCCGCTTAGCGATCTACAAGGGTATGTAGATGCACTCTCCTTCCCCTCGTTGCTAGTCTCTCCATAGATAGATCTTGGTGACACGTAGGAAAATTTTGAATTTTTGCTACGTTCCCCAACAGTGGCATCATGAGCTAGGTCTATTGTGTAGATTCTTTGGACGAGTAGAACACAAAGTAGTTGTGGGCGTTGATTTTGTTCAATATGCTTACCGTTACTAGTCCAATCTTGTTTCGACGGTATTGTGGGATGAAGCGGCCCGGACCGACCTTACACGTACTTTTACGTGAGACAGGTTCCACCGACTGACATGCACTTGGTGCATAAGGTGTCTAGCGGGTGCCAGTCTCTCCCACTTTAGTTAGAACGGATTCAATGAAAAGGGTCCTTATGAAGGGTAAATAGCAATTGGCATATCACGTTGTGGTTATGCGTAGGTAAGAAACGTTCTTGCTAGAAACCCATAGCAGCCACGTAAAACATGCAAACAACAATTAGAGGACGTCTAACTTGTTTTTGTAGGGTATGCTATGTGATGTGATATGGCCAAGAAGAATGTGATGAATGATATGTGATGTATGAGATTGATCATGTTCTTGTAATAGGAATCACGACTTGCATGTCGATGAGTATGACAACCGGCAGGAGCCATAGGAGTTGTCTTTATTTATTGTATGATCTGCGTGTCATTGAACAACGCCATGTAATTACTTTACTTTATTGCTAACCGGTAGCCATAGTAGTAGAAGTAATAAGTTGGCGAGACAACTTCATGGAGACACGATGATGGAGATCATGATGATGGAGATCATGGTGTCATGCCGGTGACGATGATGATCATGGAGCCTTGAAGATGGAGATCAAAAGGAGCAAAATGATATTGGCAATATCATGTCACTTTTTGATTGCATGTGATGTTTATCATGTTTATACATCTTATTTGCTTAGAACGACGGTAGTAAATAACATGATCCCTCACTAAAATTTCAAGAAAGTGTTCCCCCTAACTGTGCACCGTTGCGAAAGTTCGTCGTTTCTAAGCACCACGTGATGATCGGGTGTGATGGATTCTTATGTTCACATACAACGGGTGTAAGACCGATTTACACACGCGAAACACTTAGGTTGACTTGACGAGCCTAGCATGTACAGACATGGCCTCGGAACACAAGAGACCGAAAGGTCGAGCATGAGTCGTATAGTAGATACGATCAACATGAAGATGTTCACCGATGATGACTAGTCCGTCTCATGTGATGATCGGACACGGCCTAGTTGACTCGGATCATGTAATCACTTAGATGACTAGAGGGATGTCTATCTGAGTGGGAGTTCATGAGATGAACTTAATTATCCTAAACATAGTCAAAAGATCTTTGCAAATTATGTCATAAGCTCGCGCTTTAGTTCCACTGTTTAGATATGTTCCTAGAGAAAATATAGTTGAAAGTTGAAAGTAGCGATTATGCGGACAGTAGAAAGCTTATGTCCTTAATGCACCGCTCAGTGTGTTGAACCCCAAATGTCGTTTTTGGATGTTGCGAACATCGGACATACACGTTTTGATAACTACGTGATAGTTCAGTTAAATGGTTTAGAGTAGAGGCACCAAAGACGTTTTCGAAACATCGCGGAACATATGAGATGTTTCGAGGGCTGAAATTGGGATTTCAGGCTCGTGCCCATGTCAAGAGGTATGAGACCTCCGCCGATTTTCTTAGCCTGCAAACTAAGGGAGAAAAGCTCAATGGTTGAGCTTGTGCTCAGATTGTCTGAGTACAACAATCACTTGAATCGAGTGGGAGTTGATCTTCCAGATGAGATAGTGATGTTTCTCCAAAGTCATTGCCACCAAGCTGCTAGAGCTTCGTGATGAACTATAACATATCAGGGATAGATATGATGATCCTTGAAATATTCGCAATGTTTGACACCGCGAAAGTAGAAATCAAGAAGGAGCATCAATTGTTGATGGTTAGTGAAACCACTAGTTTCAAGAAGGGCAAGGGCAAGAGGGGATACTTCATGAAACGGCAAATCAGCTGCTGCTCTAGTGAAGAAACCCAAGGTTGAACCCAAACCCGAGACTAAGTGCTTCTGTAATAAGGGGAATAACCACTGGAGCAGGATTACCCTAGATACTTGGTAGATAAGAAGGCTGGCAAGGTCAATGGAAGTATATTGGATATACATTAGGTTAATGTGTACTTTACTAGTACTCCTAGTAGCACCAGGGTATTAGATACCGGTTCGGTTGCTAAGTGTTAGTAAGTCGAAATAAAAGCTACGGAATAAACGGAGACTAGCTAAAGGTGAGCTGACGATATGTGTTGGAAGTGTTTCCAAGTTTGATGTGATCAAACATCGCACGCTCCGTCTACCATCAAGATTAGTACTAAACCTGAATAATTTTCATTTGGTGTTTGCGTTGAACATAGACATGATTGGATTATGTCTATCACAATACGGTTATTCATTTAAGGAGAATAATGGTTACTCTGTTTATTTGAATAATACCTTCAATGGTCTTGCACCTAAAGGAATGGTTTATTGAATCTCGATCATAGTGATACACATTTTCATGCCAAAAATTATAAGATAGTAATGATAATACCACTTACTTGTGGCACTGCCATGTAAGTCATATTGGTATAAAACGCATGAAGAAGCTCCATGTTGATGGATCTTTGGACTCACTCATTTTTGAAAAGTTTGAGACATGCAAACCATGTCTATTGGTATGTACGCATGAAGAAACTCCATGTAGATGGATCATTTGGACTCACTTGATTTTGAATCACTTGAGATATGCGAATCATACCACATGGGCAAGATGACCCAAGAGCCTCGTTTTCAGTAAGATGGAACAAGAGAGCAACTTGTTGGAAGTAATACATTTTGATGTGTGCTGTCCAATGAGTGTCGAGGCATGCAATGGATATCGTTATGTTCTTACTTCACATATGATTTGAGTAGATGCTAAGTGTATTTACTTGATGAAACACAAGTCTGAATCATTGAAAGGTTCAAGTAATTTCAGAGTGAAGTTGAAGATCATCGTGACAAGATGATAAAATATCTATGATATGATCATAGAGATGAGTATCTGAGTTACGAGCTTTGGCACGCAATTAAGACATTGTAGTAATTGTTTCACAATTAATACCGCCTGGAACACCATAGTGTGATGGTGTGTCCGAACATCATAGTTGCACCCTATTGGATATGGTGCGTACCATGATGTCTCTTATCGAATTACCACTATCGTTCATGGGTTAGGCATTAGAGACAACCACACTCACTTTAATAGGGTACCACGTAATTCCGTTGAGACGACACCGTTTGGAGAAACCTAAGTTGTCGTTTCTTAAAAAGTTTGGGGCTGCGACGCTTATGTGAAAAAGTTTCAGGTTGATAAGCTCGAACCCAAAGCGGATAAAATGCATCTTCATAGGACACCCAAAACAGTTGGGTATACCTCCTAATTCAGATCCAAAAGCAATAGGGATTGTTTCTTGAATCGGGTCCTTTCTTGAGGAAAAGTTTGTCTCGAAGAATTGAGTGGGAGGATGGTGGAGACTTGATGAGGTTATTGAACCGTCACTTCAACTAGTGTGTAGCAGGGCATATGAAGTTGTTCCTGTGGCACCTACACCAATTGAAGTAGAAGCTTATGGTAGTGATCATGAAGTTTTGGATCAAGTCACTACCGTACCTCGTAGGGTGACAAGGATGCATACCACTTCAGAGTGGCACAATAATCCTGTCTTGAAGGTCATGTTGCTAGAGAACAATGAACCTACGAGCTATGGAGAAGCGATGGTGGGCCCAAATTTCGACAAATGGTTAGAAGCCATGAAATCCGAGATAGGATCCATGTATCATAACAAAGCATGGACTTTGGTGGACTTGCCCGTTGATCGGCAAGCCATTGAAATAAATGGATCTTTAAGAAGAAGACGGACGTGGATGGTAGTGTCACCGTCTATAAAGCTCGACTTGTGGCGAAGAGTTTTTCACAAGTTCAAGGAGTTGACTACGATGAGATTTTCTCATCCATAGCGATGCTTAAGTCCGTTGGAATCATGTTAGCATTAGCTGCATTTACAAAATCTGGCAGATGGATGTCAAGACGAGTTTCCTTACCAGTTTTCGTAAGGAAAGGTTGTATGTGATACAATCAGAAAAGTTTTATCGATCCTAAGGATGCTAAAAGGTATGCTGGCTCCAGCGATCCTTCTAAGGACTGGAGTAAGCATCTCGGAGTTGGAATGTGCGCTTTGATAAGATGATCAAAGATTTTGGGTTTATACAAAGTTCATGAGAAACTTGTATTTCCAAAGAAGTGAGTGGGAGCACTATGGAATTTCTGATGAGTATATGTTGTTGACATATTGTTGATCAGAAATGATGTAGAATTTTCTGGAAAGCATATAGGGTTATTTGAAAGGTGTTTTTCAATAGAAAACCTGGATCAAGCTACTTGAACATCAAGCATCAAAATCTATGAGGATAGATCAAAATGCTAATAATACTTTCAAATGAGCATATACCTTGACATGATCTTGAAGGTGTTCAAGATGGATCAGTCAAAGAAGGAGTTCTTATCTGAGATGTAAGGTATGAAGTTAAGACTTAAAGCTCGACCACGGCAGAAAAGAGAGAAAGGACGAAGGTCGTCCCCTATGCTTTAGACGTAGGCTCTACAGTATGCTATGCTATGTACCGCACCTAATGTGTGCCTTGCCACATGTCTGGTAAGAGGGTACAAAGGTGATCAAGGAATGGATCACCAGATAGCGGTCAAAATTGTCCTTGGAGTAATAAGGATTTATTTCTCAATTATGGAGGTGATAAAGAGTTCGGCGTAAAGGGTTACGACGATGCAAGCTTTAGCACCTATCCGAATGACTCTGAGTAGCAAACCGGATACGTATAGTGGGGCAACCATTTGGAATAGCTTCAAGTGGAGCGTGGAAGCAGCATTTACAATATGACATAGATAATTGCAAAATACATACATATCTGATTGTTGTAGACCCGTTGACTAAAACCTCTCTCACAAGCAAAACATGATCAAAACCCAGAACTCATTGAGTCTTAATCACATGATGATGTGAACTAGTTTAATGACACTAGTAAACACTTTGGATGTTGGTCACATGGCGATGTGACCTGTGAGTGTTAATCACATGGCGATGTGAACTAGATTATTGACTCTAGTGCAAGTGGGAGACTGTTGGAAATATGCCCTAGAGGCAATAATAAATTAGTTATTATTATATTTCCTTGTTCATGATAATCGTTTATTATCCATGCTATAATTGTATTGATAGGAAACTCAGATACATGTGTGGATACATAGACAACACCATGTCCCTAGTAAGCCTCTGTTGACTAGCTCGTTGATCAATAGATGGTTACGGTTTCCTAACCATGGACATTGGATGTCATTGATAACGGGATCACATCATTAGTAGAATGATGTGATGGACAAGACCCAATCCTAAGCCTAGCACAAAGATCGTAGTTCGTATGCTAAAGCTTTTCTAATGTCAAGTATCATTTCCTTAGACCATGAGATTGTGCAACTCCCGAATACCGTAGGAATGCTTTGGGTGTACCAAACGTCACAACGTAACTCGGTGGCTATAAAGGTACAGTACAGGTATCTCCGAAAGTGTCTATTGGGTTGGCACGAATCGAGACTGGGATTTGTCACTCCAGTAAATGGAGAGGTATCTCTGGGCCCACTCGGTAGCACATCATCATAATGTGCACAATGTGACCAAGGGGTTGATCACGGGATGATGTGTTACGGAACGAGTAAAGAGACTTGCTGGTAACGAGATTGAACAAGGTATCGGGATACCGACGATCGAATCTCGGGCAAGTACAATACCGCTAGACAAAGGGAATTGTATACGGGATCGATTGAGTCCTTGACATCGTGGTTCGTCCGATGAGATCATCGTGGAACATGTGGGAGCCAACATGGGTATCCAGATCCTGCTGTTGGTTATTGATCGGAGAACGTCTCAGTCATGTCTGCATGGTTCCCGATCCCGTAGGGTCTACACACTTAAGGTTCGATGACGCTAGGGTTATAAAGGAAGTTTGTATGTGGTTACCGAATGTTGTTCGGAGTCCCGGATGAGATCCCGGACGTCACGAGGAGTTCCGGAATGGTCCGTAGGTAAAGATTTATATATGGGAAGTCCTGTTTTGGTCACTTGAAAAGTTTCGGGATTTTCCGGTAACGTACCGGGACCACCGGGAGGGTCCCGGGGGTCCACCAAGTGAGGCCCCCAACCCCGGAGGGCTGCATGGGCCAAGTGTGGGAGGGAACCAGCCCCAGGTGGGCTGGTGCGCCCCCCACAAGGGACCCAAGGCGCAAGGGAGAGTGGGAGGGGGCAAACCCTAGGGCAGATGGGCCCTAAAGCCCACCCCAGGCGCGCCTCCCCTCTCTCCCCCTCTGGCCGCCACCCAGATGGCATCTGGGGGCTGCCGCCACCCTTGGGGAGGGAAGCTTAGAGGGGGCGCAGCCCCCTCCCCTCCCCCTATAAATACTTGAGGCCTGGGGGCTGCCCAACACATGAGTTTCTCCCTCTATTGGCGCAGCCCTACCTCTCTTACTCTTCCTCTCCCGCGGTGCTTGGCAAAGCCCTGCAGGATTGCCACGCTCTCCATCACCACCACGCCGTTGTGCTGCTGCTGGATGGAGTCTTCCTCAACCTCTCCCTCTCTCCTTGCTGGATCAAGGCATGGGAGACGTCACCGGGCTGTACGTGTGTTGAACGCGGAGGTGCCGTCCGTTCGGCACTAGGATCTCCGGTGATTTGGATCACGACGAGTATGACTCCTTCAACCCCGTTCTCTTGAACGCTTCCACTTAGCGATCTACAAGGGTATGTAGATGCACTCTCCTTCCCCTTGTTGCTAGTCTCTCCATAGATAGATCTTGGTGACATGTAGGAAAATTTTGAATTTTTGCTACGTTCCCCAACAGGATTAGCACAAGGATCAAGTCCATACCCTAGTTCGGCGATGGACTTGCTACGACGGCAACGGCGGAGACGATTCCCGTTGACGGCACCGGAGACCAGTGGTGGGAGGCGGCTAGCGACGAGGATGACGATCCGGAGACCCAGAGAGGCAGAGCAGGCTGAGCGCGGGTGAAGGGATTCGGAGAAATTTCCAAATTTTGGCCCGGTGGTATATATAGCCTGACCCTGTCGGTGTGATCGAGTGGAACGACTCGGTGGCGCCGAGATGCATAACTGCAAGCAGTTTCTGCAACTCGGTGTGACCAAAAAGTTCAAACCGGTTGCACCGAGATTGAAAACCTAGATCGACTTAGTGATCTCGGTATGACCGAAATGGATGAATCGGTCAGACCGAAACACACAAAGAAGTTTTGGAAGTTTAAGTCCATGATGAATCGGGGACTCCAAGTGCTCCTCACAGAGAGTGGTTCGAATCTGACTTGATCAAACTTTGTGATGTAGCATGAATAGAGTTTGAGACAAGGATAGCATAGATAGCTAGAGTGGGTTCTTAGGCATTCTTGTCCATCCACTTGGCAAAATGAAAAGAAGCCAAACAAGCAAAACTACAAGTGGATGTCCTCGGATGAGTGAAATATGCAAACGACATGCTCACACAATAAGATAGCAGATGAAATATGTGACAAAGCATGCACAACCAATTCTAGCATCTATCAAGCAATTGGCGATGACTAGGTTATCTATATATGAGTATATTGACTTAGGAGTCAAATGAGAACATTTGATCATAGGTCATACTCATCGTTTAAGCTCAAGTGGGGTTACCACTTTTACATAATGCATTGATGTGTTCACATAATTAGAGTTGCTTTAGCTCAATTCTTAGAGTAAAGCTCCCCCTAGATGTGAGATCCCCCAGAGAGGGATGAACTAACCTTGGGTTTTGTCGATGTTTACTTCATGTAGGTGTTGAAGATGTGGATGCTCTAGGTTGATGTAGAACTTTTGGAGCAATCCTTTGGAGTGAGTTGCACTTTGAATACCTACACGGGTTAGTCCCACAAGGAACAAACAAGGATATCCATGGACATAGAGTGATGCACACACAAGATGATCTCCATGAAAGCATTAGGTTACCTTGTCCCTTGTCTTACCAACAAGAGGGTTTGTGACTCCATGAACTTGTGCAAGATGTGGAAGTTGATTGCACTTATCCTCACCAAAATGATAAGAGTGAAGTATGTTGGCGGAGTCACCCTCAAGAACTATCTAGTTCTTCTTCTTCGGTATCCACACCATCTTGATGGGAATCCTTGGAGTTGTAGTCGTACTTGATGAAGTAGAACTTGACGTAGTCCTGGGAACCCACTTGACCAAGGCTTTAGGAGCTTCTTCAAATGCATCAATATCCTCTTGAAGCTTGTCCTTGCCTTTATGCTTGTGGTCTTGTGGTGAAAGATCATCCTGAGCTTGTGTCCCTTTGAAAGAAGTAGGATCATACTTCTCTTGTTGAGGAACAAACTCCGTCTTGGGGTATTGATCTTCTTCCCACTCAACTCCATTGGCATTGAACTTTTGTTCAAAACCAACACCTTGGTTCTTCCGGTGCCTTCCTTGCTTGCGTACAATTTCCTCGAATTGCTTACTTCTGGCAAGGCTCTTGTAAACACCTTTCTCTATAATTCCCGTCAATAAGCTGTTTTCTTGCTTAAGTGTAACTTGGCTAAGAGAATCATTAGTGGAATCAAGAGAACTACTAGAAGCAACAACATTGGATTTAACATGATGATTTTTGTTACTACTAGAGGAAGAATCTTTCTTGTTCTTGTTACTAGACTTGACTAAGGCATGTAAGTAGATAAGAGTAAACACTTGGCAATGTAAGAAGAACTTTTCTTGCGAAGATCATCATTGATAGCTTTTAAAAACTCATGTTCTTGCTCAAGGTTGAGCTTTTCAAAGTGTAACTTCTCACGAGTCCTTAAAAGTTCTCGATGATCTCCTAAGATAGTTTCATGAGCTAACTTAAGAGTGTTTAGTTCTTTAGTTAGAAGCTCAATCTTATCCTTATCATTGTCATTCGTTTTATCTTGATTAGCATGATTAATTGACATTTCATCATAGTATTCATCACTAGAGTTGTCAAAAAGTAAATCATCATCATCTAACAAGTCATCTTCATCACTATTAAAGTCAACATACTCTGGGTGTAATACCTTAGGGCCTTTATCCATGAAGCATCTTCCAAGTCCTTCATTTGGTGAATCAAATATGTCGTAGGAGTTGGTTGACAGAAGTGCTAGACCGGCAACACCTCCATCTTGAGTATGTTCTGAGTCAGAGTGATAGCTTCTCTCGGAGTGATGTTCGGAGTCAGAGCCAGATACCCATTCACTAACATGAGCTTGATGTCTTTGTTTTGTGTAGCTCTTTGATGATTTGTCCTTTCTTTCCAAATCCTTGCTCCTCCGGGATGTTCTTCGTTCATAACAATCATCTCTACTCCTTCTCTCTCTTGGTGGTGATTCTACTCTTCTACTTCTTCTCTTAGGTGACTCTTATCTTCTCTTGTAGGGAGCCGTACACTCATTGGAATAGTGTCCGTGTCTTCCACAATTGTAGCAATTACGCTCTCGACTAGAAGATCTTTTGTCATTGTATGACCTTGACTTGGAACTTCTTTCCTTGCTTCTAATCTTGTAGAACTTGTTGAATTTCTTCACCATTAGGCTCAATTCTTCATTGAAGGCTTGTTTCTCACTTGATGATGTGGGAGCATCACATGAGGCTTTTTAAGCACCACTTGACTTGTTATGGAGCTCTTCCTTATCCTTGAGTGGCATCTCATGAGCAACAATTTTCCAATGACCTCCATTGGCTTGAGATTCTTGTAATTGGGCACCATTTGGATCAATGTGCACACGGTATCATATTTTCCATGCAAGGATCTTAGGATCTTCTTGATGATAAATTTGTCGGTCATCTCTTTGCTTGCTAAGCCGGCAATCTCATTTGTGATGAGAGCAAGCCTAGAGTACATTTCAGCGACGCCTTCACCATCCTTCATCTTGAACTTGTCAAGTTGATTTTGAAGCACATCCAATTTGGATTCCTTGACGAAGTCGGTACCTTCGTCCATGTCAATCAAAGTGTCCCAAATTTCCTTTGCATTCTCAAGACGGCTGATTTGTTGAATTCTTCGGGGCACAATCCGTTGAGGAGGATATAACAAGCTTGAGTGTTGTATTGCAGCATCTTCAACTCTTCTACGCTAGCTTCAGGGTTCAGTTCTCTCCCGTCAAAGAATTCACCTTGCAAGACAATACACACAATAGCCCATACGGCAGGGTTATGTCCAAGAATATGCATTTTCATGTTATGCTTCCAACTAGCAAAATTAGTACCATCAAAGTAAGGACCTCTATGGTAATAATTTCTCTCGCTAGACGCCATACTCTCCTAGGTTGTGAAACCAAGGCTATGACCACCAAAAGCTATGGAAATCAAAGCAAATGGAGAGCAAAGCTCTGATACCACTTGTAGGATTGAAAGTATGTCTAGAGGGGGGGTGATTAGACTACTTGACCAAATAAAAAAGTTATCCTTTTCCCAATTTTAGTCCTTGGCAGATTTTAGCTAACTTAGCACAAGTCAAGCAATCTTAACACAAATCAAGAAATCATGCAAAGAGTATATGAGCAGCGGAAATTAAAGCATGCAACTTGCAAGAATGTAAAGGGAAGGGTTTGGAGAATTCAAACGCAATTGGAGACAAAGATTTTTTTTTGTCGTGGTTCCGATAGGTGGTGCTATCGTACATCCACATTGATGGAGACTTCAACCCACGAATGGTAACGGCTGCGCGAGTCCACGGAGGGCTCCACCCAAGAAGGATCCACGAAGAAGCAACCTTGTCTATCCCACCATGGTCGTCGCCCACGAAGGACTTGCCTCACTAGCGGTAGATCTTCACGAAGTAGGCAATCTCCTTGCCCGTACAAACTCCTTGGTTCAACTCCACAATCTTGTCGGAGGCTCCCAAGTGACACCTAGCCAATCTAGGAGACACCACTCTCCAATAAGTAACAAATGGTGTGTTGATGATGAACTCCTTGCTCTTGTGCTTCAAATGATAGTCTCCCCAACACTCAACTCTCTCTCACATGATTTGGATTTGGTGGAAAGAAGGTTTGAGTGGAAAGCAACTTGGGGAAGGCTAGAGATCAAGATTCATATGGTAGGAATGGAATATCTTGGTGTCAACACATGAGTAGGTGGTTCTCTCTCAAAAAAATGTAAGTTGGAAGTGTAGGTTCGTTCTGATGGCTCTCTCCACGAATGAAGAGGAGGTGGAGGGGTATATATAGCCTCCACACAAAATCTAACCGTCACACACAACTTGCCAATCTCGGTGGGACCGAATTGAGAAACTCGGTCGAAACGATTCAGCAAATCTAGTGGCCGTTAGGATTTTCGGTGGGACCGACATGCAACTTGGTAGGACCGATATGGTTAGGGTTAGGGCATAACATAATCTCGGTGAGACAGATTACACAAACTCGGTGAGACCAATTTTGGTAATAAGCTAACCAGAGAGTTGGTCAGGTAAACTCGGTGGGACCGATTCGCTCATCTCAGTTGGACCGAAACGTTACGAAAAGGAAACAAAGAGTTTACATTGCTATCTCGGTGGGACTGATTGCTCATCTCGGTGGGACTGAAACATTACGAAGGGAAACAAAGAGATTACAATCCCATCTCGGTGAGACTGAGATCCCTATCGATGAGACCGATTTGCCAAGGGTTTGTGGCAGTGGCTATGACATCTGAACTCGGTGGCACCGGATAGAAAGAATCGGTGGGGCCGCGTTTGACTTTTGGTTTAGGTCATATGTGGATGTGAGAAAGTAGTTGAGGGCTTTTGAGCATATCACCAAGCACTTTGAGCAAGAACCTCATTAAGCAACACCTCATCCCTCCTTAATAGTATTGGCTTTTCCTATAAACTCAATTTGATCTTGGATCACTAAAGTATAAAATGCAGAGTCTTGAGCTTTGAGCTTGAGCCAATCCTTTTGTCCTTAGCATTTTGAGGATTCCCATTTTCTCATCCATGCCATGCCAATCATTGAGCTTTCTTGAAATATTTATCTTGGAATAGTATTAGCCCAATGAGCTATATGTTGTTAGGAATTACCAAAACCACCTAGGGATAGTTGCACTTTCAGAGCCAACAACGGCCATTTTGAAAGGGGATAGCTAGTACAAGCTCTCCTGACTAAAGGTGGTCTTCGACTGCCAAAGGCACTGGTGATGACGTCGTCTTGGGCTCCATGGTGACCTCCGTCCTGCCATCCTGCTAGCCTTGGTCTCGTTGCACTAATATGGAAACCTTTGCCTGATGCCTTGGTACTCTGCACCTGTGCTTGCCCCCTTTGCACCAAAGAGGAAACAAGGACACTGCGCAGGCTGGCGCCTGCCTAGTCTTGGTCGTCATGGCTTGTGTCATGAGCACCTCGCCAGGTACCCCTTGCCTTGATCTCTCCGCCTCCTCGCGAGCCTGCCTGGTGAGGCTGCCCCTGAGGAGGCCTTGCATCGTCCGCCCCGTGAGGCTTGTCCCCTAGCGAGGGTCTTGATTGTTTGCTGATGAAGACGGGTCATACTGGGCCACCGCTAAGCCACGCTGCAAGCCGCAGGTAGGCAAGTCTGGGAACCCACGTTCCCAGAATGCCGACATAGTGGTTGTGAGCGTATCTATGGCCGGGTCGGTGGCTGCCTCCATCTTCTTGGAGCTCTCTGTCTCGTGGGGATCAGCCCCCCGAGTCTGCTCCAATATCGACAGACCTTTGCATGGTTCTCCTTGGTCCATCATGAAACTGACGAATACGAGGAGACCACTGAAAGGAAAACACAATCGCAATGACAATGAAACAAAAAAGATAGTGAGGATCGGTTACTGCTTTGCAAAAGTTCCTTTTTTTCTTTGAACAAAAATATACCAACATGAGTGTTGCCTTTCTTGAAGACAGTGAGGGAGAAGGGGATCCAGCAAAGAGTGAAATGATGGTTGCTTCGTCTGTCAAACTTAGACTGTGGGGAGGTGCGGTTTTGTGATACGACGACTCGTTATTGCCGCAGTATGACCGGGGTGACTCTCCGCGTGCATACTGCCTTCTAATTTGGTGGATGGCATTTGGGCCTACGCGCTGCATGGCCCGCATGTCGGTGAACAAAAGTATAACGGCATTCAGTAGAGGGAGATGTCTCGATGATCTAGGAGGAGCCAGAAGCCGTAGTGTATCCACTGAACTAGTAGTAGTTGTTTTTAGGTAGCTATAGAGTGTCTCCACTGTACTAGTAGTAATTGTTTCTCTGGGCCCAAGACAAAACAGCCCATCCACCCTAGTAAATAGTAAAATCAATTCAAAAGCCCATATATTTACTTAATGACAGGCACTACCCACACCCAGCACACCCCCCTCGAAACACATGGGTGCTCTTCTTCCTCCTCACTCCCACCCACCTCACATCAGCTCGCTCCACTCGTACCCTGTCGGGGATATACCCCGCGGTGTAACCCGGCCGGAAGTATAACCCAGCCGGACTTGGTGACTCACTAATGACCCGCCCAGGCTGGACGACACACTAAATGACCCGCCCGATCCTGGCGACTTATGGGTGACCTGGCAAGCGGATTAGAGGAGCGACAAGGCCCGGGGGCCCAGGAGGCTCAAGGCCCAGAAGGCCGGCTTATGTATGGTAGGCCGGCTTAAGAGCAAAGGCGTGAGGAATATCTGCCTTACAAGGAATCAAGACCCGGCTTATATCCGGCTTGTCGTAGAAAATTAACTAGTCCTAGTCCTACTAGGACTCCACATGTAACCCGCCCCTCTAACTTATATAAGGAGGGGCAGGGCCCCCCAAAGAGGGACAAGCAACAAGAAACAAGATCTAGGGCTAGACACAAGGGGGAGAGCCGGCTTACGGCGACTTCCTCATGAGCATAATGAGACCTGGCCTCAAACAGCATGTAGGGTTGTTACCGGATGATGTTTCCCGGGGCACGAAGCTGTCTAAACCCTTGTCTTCCGTGTTGATCCGCCCTGCGTCTCTCGTCCCACTCAACCCCTCTCAAGCTACGACATAGATGCGTTGGCCTCACGACTAAGTCCTAACACTAAGGACATCTAACGTGTTAATTCCACGACAGTTGGCGCCCACCGTGGGGCTTGCGCACGGTGGTGTTTAGTTCTTGAAGGGGTCTTTTTTAGGGTTCAAAAAATGTGCAATTTTTCGGTTCAACAAAGGCCGGCATGGAAAAGTTCACATCAATGATGAGTTCATCAGTCAAGATTAAACGAAGTATTCTGCGGCGACGGATATGAGATTGAGATTGTTTTAGGGTTACATGTTGTGCGGCCGCCTCACACGCCGTGGTAATCTGCCAAGTCCGAGTTAAGGTTTTCTGCAGGAGGCGGTTTATCTACCATGTTCTCTGAGGCCGACGGAAGTTCACGCGATCTGTCCGACCGCAGGTTCCGCCAAATTGTCGTAAGCACGGCTCTTGGTCCGTTTTACCCGGTGGAAAATCCCTAAAGGCTGCAGCAGTCCTGGCTGTTCCGACGCGTTGCAATTGCTGCTCCATACGCAACGCCCATATAACCTGCCGCTCACAAGAGAGTTAAGTCCCGAAGCAAGCATTGATCTACCGCTGCTGCTTTATGTGTGAAGATCAAAGTCAAATCATCAGCTATTATTCCAGTATGTACTACGTACAAGGTATATCACCACCATCACCTTGAGCCGCCTCTTCTTGCTGTGTCGCAAAGGCCTTTTCAACTGTAGGCAGGCCTCAAACTGCTTGGCCGGGTGCTAGCTACGACCTTAATCCAATGGGATTCACCTTCGCCTTCGCCTTCCACCAGCGCTGGCCTCCGCGGCTGTTTCAAGCCGCCTCGCACCACCTCTTGCAGGAGCTCCATCGCTGAGTCGTCCCGGCCAAGCAATCTTGCCCCGGCCTTGCTCGTTCTATGAACCGGCACACAGCGAGCCTCCTTCAGGGACCTAATGACCTGTTCAAGCCGGTGCACCGTTTTCCTCGCTAGCATCGCTTCTGAGTCGCCATCGTGAGTCGTCGCCTCCGAACCTCAAGTTTCCGACTCTTGCGGTTTCAATTGCCCGGCTGTGAACCACCGTTCGTGCCTCACCCCGTTGGCCATACTCCACGGTCAAATCTACAAGCTGCCACGACTTGCTTTCAAATCGCCAAAATCAGTGGAATACAATTGGATACTATATTTGGAAGTGACCAAAGATTACATCGATTTCCTTAATGAGCGTGGAGGGACCCGTACTGTGGGAAGTTATTTTTCTGAAAAGCCAAACGCAAGTTCAATCAGTGATCAAAGACTTGGACAAATCTTTTGCCATGGTTGTCGTTCACGTGAGCATCAAATCCCATCGGTCAGACCTTGTCAACGCTACGGCTCCTCCCTGAGTCAGTTCTGACCAAACAACTTGCAATCAAATCACCGGATTCTGTCGTCGCTCCATGTATTAAACAAAGCAGTCTCAGATCAATACAACTTCTGTTAAAGCCAGCTACACAGGGGAATCTAATGCCAGAAGTATCAAGGTGTAGACTGGTTAAACAAGCCTAATCATGTACTACTAGCTCACGTGGTGAAGCACTTCCAAAATCCACTAATAATGGTACTGCTCACGAGAGTACTACATGAGGACCATTAGTACCACGTACATTGGAAGAATCATCAGGACGCGCACTAAGCATCATCCAGCATCAATGTACGCGTTTGTCTGACAAAAATGCCAGGACAATTACGGCACCTTGGGCTACCAGTTGCCATCTCCACGACTGTGCATTGAGACACCGATGCCTTTACTGGTTTTCTCTTTTGAACCGCCCGCCGCGATTTAAGCCTGAGCTGCACCTGTCGTGCGATGAGCCGCCGGGGCTGCATTGATTCGCCTCTGCTGTGTTGACCCGCCATGGGTTGCCAGTCTATCTGAGCCATTTTCCGTTGCATTGAATGGATCATGGGCCATCCAAACAAATCAGGTGATATCCATCTAAGATTATTTTATTAGCGCATATTGTGTTTTGTCAAAAAACAATCACTTTGGTATGTACACCTTTATGTGCCGGACAATGATTCATCATAAAGATGGTGTAATGCCATATTCATGGAGTGTGCGGTAGCATAATCAAGCAACGACATCGGCGACCTCTTACTGTTCAACCGGTGGGTACAAGCCGCTGCCCCTGCGGTCCGATCTACATCAACGCGCCAGCCGATTCACACGTCTGTGCCGGCTTACAATGTGACGGGCGACTTACCCGTCCACCCCCGTGGCCGACTCGGCGTCCGAGTGGCTTACTGCTCCTGCGGTTGACTTGCCCGATCGCACCGGCTTACAACGCCACGGCCGGTTCACCCGTGATTAATTTCAGCTTCACCACGGTGATCATCAACTCCGCGGTGGATAACTACTGGCCTGACGCATCAGGTGATCTCCATCCAAGTTTGTTTTTATTATCACATGTTGTTTTTGTTAAAAGAACAAGTTTATCTTTGCCTTGGTCTGCAATATTGTTTATACATGGCAAATTATTTATGATAAAAATTGATATTATACCGCGGAGATGGAGACACACCAACATCTTTTGGCGCAGGTGGTCGTCGTTACTCAACGGACTCCCGCGCCGGCTTACAACACCATGGCCGTCTCTGATCGCGCCGGCTTACAACGCCGTGGCCGTTTCTCGCGACCGCGCCGGTTTACAACGCACTGGCCGTCTTTTATGACCATGCCGGTTTACAACAAGGAGGACAACTTGCTCATCCGCACCGGCTTACAACACCGCGGCCGATTCATCTGTCCGCTCCCGTGGCCAACTCACCCGTCATTGATTTCAACTTTACCGCAGTGATCATCAACTCTGCGACAGATTAATTCCGGCTCAACACATCAGGTGAAATCCATCAAGTATATTTTATATTATATATTGCTTTCTTTCAAAATGCAATTACTCTGGCTTGCAAGTTCTCCAGTGTAGGACAAGTTATGTCACTGAGATGTTGAATGACTCATACTAGTTTATATCACGGTCAAATATGGAGAGTCTCAGGCCAACTCCTCGAGTAGTCTTAAAACTCGGGGGCTACAGTGACATGACTCAGGAACTCCGGGTCATGGGAGGGGATGATAACCCCGTTCCGCAGGACACTATCATACTGATGAAAATTCCGGTTTAAAATTCGGTTCAAGAGACATCTTTCTCCCGAAAAGCTTTGAAGCTATCAAAACCGGTTTCAACATCCGGATCAAGGTAAATTTGTCCCTTACAAAGCTTTGAGGATCTCAATATCCGGTTTAAGAAATGCCGGTTCAAAACATGGGTATCCTGCTTTACGGCTTATCTTATTATGGTCACTTGGGGGCTTCCTGCTCATCGGGCATAGCCATCAGTACCCTCTTGATCGGCGCAATGCCAAAATTTATACGATCATTTGGGGGCTTCCTGTTCAAACATAGGTCGTATTCGAACCAAAGAGAACATAGCTGTCGATACCCTTTTGATTAGCAAACTGCTGAACCTACTTGGGGGCTTCTTGATCATATCCGAATCATAGCTCAACCCCTTTGGGAATCGACGTGGATCGTATTCGAACCAGCGTCGTTAAACAACTCTTATGGTCACTTGGGGGATTCCTATTCGAACATAGGTCGTATTCGAACCAAAGAGAACATAGCTGTCGATACCCACTTGATCGGCATTGCCAAGCCACTGGGGGCTATATGATCGTTTTTGAATCTTAGCTTAGCCCCATTGGAACGGTTTACTGATCGTATCCGAATCAGAAGCCTCAAAAAGTTTTATTCTATCTCTGATAAAGTTTATTATAGCCACAATTACTTAACTTGAGACCTTTTGGGGATTATATCTCAAATGTATATAAGTGTTTTATGATTAATCGGCTTGACTTTTGACTATAAGTCGCCAGCTTATGACAACCATCATTTATATGGAAGCATTGGCTTCTAAGGATTGGGTTATCACCCTTATTACACAGGTCATATAACCCGACAGTACAAATTCAATATTACAGTGGTCATTTGGGGGTTTTCCTGTTCAAACATAGCTCGTATTCGAACCAAAGAGAACATAGCTGTCGATACCCACTTTGATCAGCATAGCCAACACCACTGGGGGCTATATGATCGTATTCGAATCTTAGCTTAACCCCTTCAGGACGGTTTACTGATCATATTCGAATCAGAAGCCTCAAATTTTTTATCTATTTTTATACAATCACAAGTATTTGAGTTGTCACAAATATCTTATGTGCTAGCTTTTACAGAGTTGAGTTATCAACTTCACTGTCCGGGTCACATAAACCGGCGGAATCATTCAAAGGATCATAGGGATCTTGTGATCTACTTGTGTGCAGGATATGACTACATTTGGGTGGTTACCCGCTCTGGCTTTTGATGTTAAGTCGCCAGGGCGTATGTTGTTTAAACTCTGTACAGGATTTGCAGAACTATGACTTATATAAATGCTTTAGTCCAAGCTTATCACTGAAATTGGTGTCTTAAAAGGGTTATCGATTATTGATTTTCTCAAGGGTTATAGGCCACTGGGTTACAATGAATACACATTAAGTCGTCATTGGCCAAGAGCCACCAGGTATTTAAACTCTGGTTTTACTTGTTAACCGATGAGGTATTTACATCTTTAATAGCCAAAACTGTCTGGATTTTCATGATGATATTGAATGATTGAGGTTTTCATACCGGATTATATTGATCAAATCTTAAATAGCCAACATGGCTGGATTTCTATTGTGATTATCAATAACCAGTGTTATGATTGAGGTTTTCAAAGTCGCTTCAGCGCAATGGCTATTATTTTATCAATGGATATGATTTATTCTACAATGAAAGGAATAGTCCCGAGTCGCTGCAGGCTTATGACCTGGCACTTGAGGGCGACATTATTCAAATCGAGATTACATCGAATATACAAGTCCCATGTCACTGCCAGCATGCACCATGGCACTTGGGGGCTAATGCAAAGTCAATTTTTTCTCGACTTATTGAAGACCCGACTCATCATATTTTAAATGAGCCGGCCCTTGGGGGCTACCAATTGCTCCTGTCAACAATTCAAGGTACACAAATTTTCATCTATTATTGAATAGATCCACTGCTCAGTTGATAAAGCACAAAGCTCTCAACCTTGTGGACGTGGGTTCATGCCCCATGATGGGGTTTACATTATATGATGTTCTTTTCAAAGAAGTATATATCAAGTACCAGCTCAATATTATCTTACTGAGCCGGCCCTTGGGGGCTACACGTTGCTGTTCAAATCTACATGATCATATTTATAAAGTCCCTGCTCATTATTGCATAATGACCCGGCCCTTGGAGGCTACACTGGTTGAAGTTTTTATGAGCATAAGGCAATTACAAGTCCCAGGTTGCTGCAAGCATGACAACCCGGAACTTGGGGGCTACCTATGTGGAATATTCAGTTTATGACTAATGATTGAGATGAACAAACCGGATTTCTTCTTTGGTTGCAACACTTATATTGGAGCAAGTCTTAAGCTATCACTATGTTCTCCTCTTAAAGACTTGGGGGCTACAGGTATTATGCATATATAAGGAGGAACATCTTCAAATTATCAGTTTTGAGCAAATCAGGAAGATCAATTACATGACCCAGTGTCAACAACAATTATGCCTCGACATCATCAGTCTTTTATAACCCAGAGTTTTTGGGTAATGATAAACCGGCAAGTTTTATATCTTCAAGCCGGCTGAATATCAGATGAGTATTTGAAGACCAAAATTATTTAACCCGGCGCCTTGGAAGCCGACTCAAGTGGATTATTATTCACAATATTTTTCTGTGAGAAACCAACATCATCAAATTGATTGTGAAGCTGGTCTATTGACCCGAATTTTCTAGAAGAAGGAAATGCCAAGGACTTAAGGATGTTCAGGTGCCGGTTTACAAGATTTCTTAGAACATCATCAAATTGATTGTGAAGCTGGTCTATTGACCCGGATTTTCTAGAAGAAGGAAATGCCAAGGACTTAAGGATGTTCAGGTGCCGGTTTACAAGAATTCTTAGCCCGGAGCACAACCTGTCAAATTGGTTCTTGTGTTTATTTTGCAGCATAAGTTTACCATGGATAAATCCAAGCTAAACTTGGGGGCTAATGTCGGTGATATAGCCCGCGGTGTAACCCGGGCGGAAGTATAACCTGGCCGGACTTGGCGACTCACTAATGACCCGCCCAGGCTGGACGACACACTAAATGACCCGCCCGATCCTGGCGACTTATGGGTGACCTGGCAAGCGGATCAGAGGAGCGACAAGGCCCGGGGGCCCAGGAGGCTCAAGGCCCATAAGGCCGGCTTATGTATGGTAGGCCGACTTAAGAGGAAAGGCGTGAGGAATATCTGCCTTACAAGGAATCAAGATCCGGACTTATATCCGGCTTGTAGTAGAAAATAAACTAGTCCTAGTCCTACTAGGACTCCACATGTAACCCGCCCCTCTAACTTATATAAGGAGGGGCAGGGCTCCCCAAAGAGGGACAAGCAACAAGAAGCAAGATCTAGGGCTACACACAAGGGGGAGAGCTGGCTTACGGCGACTTCCTCATGAGCATAATGAGACCTAGCTTCAAACAGCATATAGGGTTGTTATCGGATGATGTTTCCCGGGGCCCGAAGCTGTCTAAACCCTTATCTTGCGTGTTGATCCACCCTGCGTCTCTCGTCCCACTCAACCCCTCTCAAGCTACCACATAGATGTGTTGGCCTCGCGACTAAGTCCTAACACTAAGGACATCTGACGTGTTAATTCCACGACATACCCCCAAATTCCTCACCTCACTCCTACAGAAAACCCCAGCTCCCCTTCTTCCTCACTACTACAGAAAACCCCCAGCTCCCCTTCTTCCTCACTACTACAGAAAAAACCCAGCTCCCCTTCTTCTTCACTCGCACTACAACTAGGCTCGTCATTTATTACTCTGCTCAAATCCATGAGCGCGACGCGACGCCCTCGAGGAAAATGGAGTCGGCTGACCCTAGCTCCAAGAAGACGAGGCTCCCTCCAGCGGCGACGCCTGTTGTAGATCCCGCACCCGGCAGCGCGGGGAGAAGCTGCGACCCCGCCCCCACCGGATCCCAGGAACCCGTAGAATCTCGGGTAGACCGCATCAGCGATCTCCCAGAAGCCGTCCTTGGGGAGATCATCTTGCTTCTTCCCACCAAGGATTGCAGCCGCACCCAAGTCCTCTCAATTTGGTAGTGCCCTCTATGGCATGTCGTGCCCCTTAATCTCGACTATCGTCAGCTATCTCTCTTTAATGATTTTGAAAGCACCAGAGTCATCATCTCCTCCCACCAGGGCTCTGTTCAAAGCCTCTACATACCGTCATGCTACCTAAGCAAGCATACCATGCCCTGCACGGTGGACGCCTGGCTGAAATCCCCTGAATTCACAAAACTACAGCTGCTTGAGTTATACTATTCCCTTGGAAATCACCTACCACATACCGAACGCCATATACTTGTGCCCTCAGCACCGATGTCCATCTCGCGGTTTTCCTCCTCTCTCCACACCGCCACCTTTGCATTGTGGTACCTACTAGACAATCTGGTACCAAACCTTCGACTCCCATTTCTCAAGAAACTTTCACTTGTGCGGGTTCAAATATTAGAGGCCTCATTGCACAACATCATCCACTCCAGTTGCCCTGCCCTGGAGTGCTTGGTGCTTGTTTTCACAGTTAGAATCGGTTGTCTCCAAATAAAGTCGCCTAACCTTGTAAGAATTGGAATTTCTTTCGACGGAAGGCAGCTCATCATCCAAGACGCCCCTTCACTTCAAAGGTTGATCCTTGATTCTAGTTATTCACCATTGCAAATAATCGTCCTCTCTGGACCTAAACTGGAGACCTTGGGTGTAATACATGATCTCTGTGCTCATTTCAATATGGTGTTTGGCTCCACAGTTCTTCAGGTACTTTATATTATCATCTACACTTGTAACCATAAGCCACATTTCAAATTTCCGCGCATAAGTTATATATCATCTTGGAGTACACATTTTTACTAATATTATGTTCTATGCTCAATGAAGAGTTTCTCCATGGATGGCCTATCAATGGTGTTGGATTTTGTCTAGATCTTATATATCCAAATGAATAGTTTTGATTTAAACAAGATTATTGGCTTGCTGCAATGCTTTCCATGTCTGAAGAAGTTGTATATAAAGGTGATAATTTTACGCACATTGGAATCCCGCATATAGTGTACTAGAATTAACCGTTCAGCTGTTGCTCTTTTGACACCCTTTTTTTAGACCTTAACTGTTTTCAATCTTCAGGTCTATTTAGGCAACAGGACAGGGTAAGAAAGTTATAACCAATCGATGGATTCATAAGCACTGGGATTTTCTCACTTCTCATGAGATTCGATTGAAGACAATAACGCTAGAACAATATGTAGCCAACCATGCAACTACTAGATTTGTCACATTCTTCCTGCTGAATGCGAGGTTACACTACAAAAAAAAAGACACATCCGTGACATTTTGGGCTGAACAATTTTTTTTTCTGTCATACATATGACACTTCTATGACGATAGTTGTGACAAAACCCGGTATCATCATAGATGTGGCGGGCTCCTACTTCTATGACAAAAAATCATGACAAAAAATGGGCTTTTCGTCCTGGGTGGACCGGAGACGTAGTTGCATGACATTCTTTGGGCCGTCCATGACGGAAAAAACCGTGGTAGAAGCGAGGGCGAGGAAAATTTCGGGGAGTTTCCGGTTACGGTGGGTGGTCGGGGGCCGAGTGATGCGCGTTTGTCTCGTACACATACGCGCATGTGTGCGAGGCGTTGGCTCTAACTGAACCTGAGCGAGGCGTTGGGCTCTAACTAAACCCGAGCGATTGCACTGCAGGCTACGCGTTACTTAACCCGAGCGATCGATTCCTTCGCTACTGCTGCCAACTGAAGCCAATCGATGCAGCCTCTTTGGATGAACAGTGAGCGTTGCAGGGGGGGAGGGGGGGGGTTGGATGAACAGTGAGCGGTGGGAGTGTATGAACAGGACCCGTGGTGTTGCCTCTGGATGAACAGGACCCCGATCGATCGAGCTGGTTGGGGCTGGATGAACAGAACCCCGTGGAGGGCTGAATGAACAGGACGACCCCGTCGAGGGCTGGATGAACAGTAGATGGTGGAGGGGTGGATGAACAGTAGCCCGTGGAGGGGTGGTTGAACAGGAGCCCATGGAGAGCGGTGGTTGAACAGTAGCAGGTGGAGTAGCGTGCGGTGGAGGCTGGATGAACAGGAGTCCATGGATGCATAGTCGCAGGTGGAGGCTGGAGGAGGTCGATGGTGGATGAATAGTAGCCCGTGGAGGCTAGAGGAGGTCGACGGTGGAGATGAACAGTATCCCATGGAGTCCCGTTTTGCGGTATGCCACACCCCTCCTGATCAACAAGACCCCCGTTTCGATCGTAGCGCTCCAACACAAGTCCGTTTTGTCCGTTTTGCGGTATGCCACACCCCTCCCGATCAACAGGACCCCTGTTTCGACCGTAGGAGGTCCGTTTCGTCCGTTTTGCGGTACGCCACACCCCTCCCAGTCAACAGGACCCCCGTTTCGACCGTAGGAGGTCTGTTTCCTCCATTTTGCGGTACGCCAGACCCCTCCCGATGAACAGGATCCCGTTTCGAACGTGGTCGGTCGAACACAAGGCCGTTTCCTCCGTTCTGTGGTACGCCAGGCCTCGTTTCCGTCGCCTATTCTGTCCAAGCCCTCCCGATGAACACGACCACGCATTTCGTTCTAACCTAGCCGGTTGGCTCCCCATGAACATGACGACGACACTATTTCTCCGTTCTGACCCAGCCAATGTACACGAGCCATGGCCGTACGTATATATGCGCGAGTAGGCGTTTGAGACCCCGCCCGTATGTACACATACGTGGCCGTATTTTCTTTCTTGCGCACTGGCCGCTGTACGTACATGTACATGCTACGTGTGCGCCTCTACTACGACACGTTCGCGCCTCTACTATGACACGTGCGCGCCTCTACATCCACCAGTATGTACATACACGTTCGCGACCAGAATGAAAACGCTACATAAGCTTCGACAAGGTGGGTCCCGACTATCAGGCACTTCCTTGCATGTGAAAACGTAGCTGGTGGGTCCCAGCAGTCAGGGGGCAAATCGTTTTTTTCCCGGACGCACTTCCTTGCGTGCGAAGATGTAGCTGGTGGGTCCCAGCAGTCAGGGGGGCGAATCGTTTTTTTTGCCCGGACGCACTTCCTTGCGTGCGAAGATGTAGCTGGTGGGTCCCAGCAGTC
>NC_057804.1:472889026-473005957 GCF_018294505.1 Triticum aestivum
CCGCCACCGAAGAAGGGGCCGGTGCTGATGATCCCGCCGGCGAAGAGGCCGCCAAGGCTGCCGCCGCAGAAGCAGGCGAGGAATCCGGCGATCGCACTGACGGCCCCGAGGCCGCAGGAGCGCCAGGCGCTGCACCGACCACCGATCCCTCTGCAGCTGCTGCAGCGCCAGGCTCCGAGGAGCCCCAGCCTGGCGCATATTTGAAGGCCGGCGATGGCGTCTTCATCAAGCTCCCCTGGGCGTCGAGCTCCAGGGCGCCGGTCGAAGGAGAAACTTTCGATGAAGAGGTGCTCGCCTCCGCTGGGCTGGCGATGGTCGACGCGCCAAGCAGCAGCAGCGACGAGCCTAAGGAGGAGCGGCTGCTGCGAAAGCTGCTGTCGCTCTACCGCGCCCGACAAGCCAAGCTGGCATCCCGAGAGGCACTTGTCGCGAAGGCGGGGGTGGATATTGAGAAGCGCGTGGAGGAACTCCGGGGTCTGAGGCAGGAAGCTCTCCGGTTCCTGGTGGAGGAGCGGGAGCAACTTCTCGAGGAGCGGAAAGCCTTCCTCCTCGAGAAGGCTGAAGTTGAAGAGAAGCAACGGCTTGTCGCCGAAAATATATTTGCGCAGGAAGGAGAGTTGGCGTAGCGCAAGGTCAACCTTGACAGCCACGAGGAGGAGCTTGCCGCGTGCGAGCAAGCAATCAGCGGGGCCCTCAAGGAAGCAAAGGATGCTGCCACAGCTGCCGAGGCCGCCAAGAAGGAGCTGGAGATGAAGGTGGCGCAGCTGGAGGCCGATCTCAAGGCGAGCGGCAAGGAGCTTGCCGTGCTCAAGCGTGAGCGCGAGAAGGACGCTGCCGCTCACGGTGAGCTGCAGGGTCTTCTCGCTGAGAGGAGCAAGGAGCTCAGCGCCGCCAAGGATTCCAATGCAGATCTCGAGTTGAAGTTGGCTACTTTGACTCAGACGCTGGACGGCGCCAGGGAGCGGGAGGTGGCCTTGTCGGAGAAAATCAAGGCCGACGAGGCGCTGCTGGCGAATGCTGCTGCCGCCCACGATGCTTTCAGGGAGACTGTGGAGCACTGGACTGAGGGTCTTGTGGATCTTGCCGCCACCATCGACGGGGAGCTGGCGCAATTGGGGATGGAGGATCTCGGATACCCCTCCGACGAGCACCTCCAACCCAGCGCCAAGCTCAGCTTGTTCTTCAAAGGCGTGGCGACGGCCCTCCAATGACTCCGGGAGAAGATCCCAAAGCAGCTGGCCGATGAGTCGCGCAAGATCTGCGCAGGAGCTCTCCAGAAGGTGCTGATGAAGGTGGCCTTCCGCAACCCAGGCCTCAACCTCTCCAACGTCCTCAAGTCCTTGCCGCCGGATGCTGACCTGGAAGCGCTCAAGGCCCTTGTCGCACCCATTGTGGACAAGGTGAGCGGGATCAAGAGGGTTGAGGGCGATCCCGTAGATTAGGCCGCCCGTTTTCTCTTTCTCTTTGTCGCTGATGATCATGTTACGAGATCAATCTATTAGAGCTGCGACAAGCTATCTTCTAATTTAAATCTATTTTGGGTAGAGATTGCTATGTTATTCCCTTTACTTGATTCCTTCCTTTGTATGTTTTTGCCCTACGCTTTTAGGGAACTTGTCGATGCAGGCACCTTAGCCACGAGCGCTAAGTGCGGGACATCAACAGCCTGCTGGCAGTGCCGCTTCCGACAAGAAACCTTGTCACAACTAGTCGCAGCTCACTTAAGTTGTTGAGCGGACTCGAAACAAAGTAAGGGCGCAACTAGCTGTGAGTTGGTTCCTCTGCGTACAGGTTTTCCATACAAAGCACGGTTGTTCGAGGAAGATAACTTAAAAATTTAGAGCTAATCGCTCAAACTTTGGCAACTTAGCTTTTCTGTCGTTTGCTTCCCAGCAAGGCGAAACTTCCTCGAGCGATGCTTGGTCCACACCATCATCTTCTCCTTTCCCCCCGGCAAACTTGTGGGCGAGGGAAACTTCCTTTCTTTGAGAAAGAGAAAGAAGAGAAAATAAAGATATGGAGCCTTATGGCTCGTTATTGCTTACCGGGGGTAGGTGCTGCACAAAGTGTCAGATAACGCATGCAAATATAAAGTAAAAAGCATGAATTTGACAAGATGTGCGGAACACATGAGCTTTACTTATGCACGGGGTCTGTGCCCGGCTTTGTACAAAGGATTACGTGCAACATCGGCAAGACTTGTACAAAAGGTGGTTGCCGGAACGGGTTCCGGCAACCGCTCCCTACGGGTAAAACTTACGAAGATTCTCAATGTTCCAGGAGTTACTCACCGGAATGCCATCTTCGGTCTCAAGGCGGACAGCACCAGGCCTAGTGACTCGTTTCACCCGGTAAGGGCCTTCCCACTTTGGTGTCAACTTGTTGGAATTCTTAGCGGACTGAACGCGCCGAAGAACAAGGTCGGCTTCCTCGAAACTTTTGGCATTAACTTTGCGGCTATGGTAGCGGCACAAAGCTTGCTGGTATCGAGCAGCTCGTACAGCAGCCTGAAGACGGTCCTCCTCAAGGAGCAGCGCGTCATCTTGTCGCAGCTGCTCTTGCTCAAGCTCATCATAAGCGAGCACTCGAGGTGACCCGTATATGAGTTCCGTGGGGAGAACTGCCTCTGCTCCATAGACTAGAGCGAAAGGTGTCTGGCCAGTGGCTCGATTTGGCGTCGTCCTGATCGACCAAAGAACCACCGGCAGCTCCTCAATCCAGTTTCTTCCGCACTTGTGCAGCCTGTCGAAAGTCCTGGTCTTGAGCCCGCGCAGCACTTCAGCATTCACCCTCTCCGCTTGACCGTTGCTTCTTGGATGAGCAACAGAAGCGAAGCAGACCTTGGCGCCAAGATCTTGGACGTACTGCATGAAGGTGCGGCTCATGAATTGCGTGCCGTTGTCGGTGATGATCCTGTTAGGGATCCCGAAATGGCAAACAATTGACCTGAAGAACTTGACTGTTGACTGTGCTGTCACCTTCCTCACTGGTTCCACTTCCAGCCACTTTGTGAACTTGTCGATTGCAACATACAAGTACTCAAAGCCCCCGATAGCTCAGGGAAAAGGGCCGAGGACGTCTAGCCCCCAAACCGAAAATGGCCAGGATAAAGGGATCGTCTGGAGAGCTTGAGCTGGCTGGTGTATCTGTTTGGAATGGAACTGGCACGCTTCACACTTGGTTACTTGTGCAGTTGCATCCTGGAGGGCTGTCGGCCAAAAGAAACCTTGCCGGAATGCTTTGCCGGCAAGTGCTCTTGCGCCAATATGGTGACCACACATGCCTCCATGTATCTCTGCCAACAGCTTCTGTCCGTCTTCCCGGTGAATACACTTCAATTTCACACCGTTGAGTCTTCTTCTGTACAGCGTGTTGTCGACAAACTGGTACATACTTGACTGCTGGGCTACTCTTTCCGCTTCTTCTTGCTCTTCGGGAAGTTCTCCTGTCTGAAGGAAATGGACAATCTGCTGTGCCCATGCTGGAGCTTGCGGCTCGATAACAAGGACTAAAGGCACATCTACTGCTGCGGGAACATCTGCTTCTATGGTGAGAACCTGTGGCTCAGCCGGAGTTGACGTTCCCCGGCAAGCTTGCCGGAGCAAAGCTTGTTGGGAGCGTCTGCTTCAACGGAACAAACCCTAGGGCTTGTCAGAGCAGACTGCTCCTCAGCACCCTCGGTGTTGATCTTGGGGACCTTCTTGGGGTCGGCTTCGGGGAGCTCTACTGGAAAATAGTCACCAGAGATGAACTTCCTCTTCTTGTTCCATCCAGTTGATGGCGTTACGGACGGTTGAGTCAGCTTGAGCACAAAGATCCCTGGCTCCACAGGTAACTTAAGTGCAGCGCACTTTGACAGGCCATCAGCAATGTCGTTCTGAGCTCTTGGAACATGTTCCATTTGCAGGCCGTCAAAGTGCTCTTCTAGCTTCCTCACTTCATCAATGTAAGCTTCCATCAACGGACTCTGATAATTCTTGTTCACTTGGCAGACGACAAGCTGTGAGTCACCCCTGACAATGAGCTTCTTGATCCCAAGGTCTGCTGCGATCCTGACACTGGCAAGCAAACCTTCATACTCTGCAGTATTGTTTGTTGCTTGCTCCTTGGGAAAGTGCATCTGGACTACGTACTTGAGGTGCTCTCCGGTGGGTGCAACAAGTAGCACGCCGGCATCGGCGCCTTGCAGCGAGAAGGCACCATCAAAGTACATCAGCCATTCTTTGCTTGCTTCCTTGACGGGGATGCTCGTTTCTGGAATTTCTTCATCTGGTGTTGGCGTCCACACTGCTATGAACTCTGCCAATGCTCTGCTTTGGATAGTTGAAGTGCTCTTGAACTTGAGGCCAAAGGTTGACAGTTCCAGTGCCCACTCGACAATCCTGCCTGTTGCTTCTGGATTTTGCAGTATCCTCTTCAGCGGAAAGCGAGTGACAACTGTGATCTCATGTGCTTGAAAGTAATGGGCAGCTTTCTCGAGGCCATGAGAAGGCCGAAAAGCAATTTCTGCACACCAGATTACCTTGACCTAGCGCCCTGTAGAAGGGAACTGACAAAGTAAACTGGCCGCTGCACCATTCTCTTCTGCATCTCATCACGCGCCTGTGCAGATCCATCCTTGTCGGGACCAGAGCTTGTCGGTGAAGTTCCTTGCTTGTCACTGGATGCACTTGCCGTGGTTGCCGGCTCATCATCCGCCTCCCTCTCCGCCACTAACACAGCACTAACCACTTGATTCGTTGCCGCTATATATAGCAGCAACTTCTCTTGTGGCTTAGGTGCGACAAGTGTTGGAGTGGAGGACAGGTATCTCTTTAAGTCCTGCAGCGCAGCCTCCGCTTTCGGAGTCCATTTCATTGGACCTGCCTTTTTCAATATTTTGAAAAATGGTAGGGCGCGCTCAGCAGACCTAGAGATAAACCTTCTGAGAGCAGCTACGCAACCGGCAAGTCTTCGTACATCCCTGACGCGCTTCGGTGCTTCAATCTGCTCAATGGCCCTGATCTTGTCGGGATTGGCTTCTATTCCCCGCTGAGACACGAAGAACCCGAGAAGCTTGCCGGAGGGGACCCCAAACACACACTTCTCGGGGTTAAGCTTGAGGTTGATCTTGCGCAGATTCGCAAAGGTTTCGTCTAAATGTTGAATCAGAGTTGCTTTGTCCTTGCTCTTGACCACTATGTCATCCATGTAGGCTTCCACATTTCTGTGCATTTGCGGCTCAAAAGCATGATGGACAACCCTTGCAAATGTCGAACCAGCATTCTTTAGACAGAAAGGCATCCGTACAAAACAGTATGTGCCACAGGGGGTAATGAATGCGGTCTTCTCCTCATCCTCTTCTGCCATGAAGATCTGATGATATCCTGAGTATGCATCAAGAAATGAAAGCAAGTCACATCCGGCCGTGGAGTCAACAATCTGGTCAATGCGCGGCAAGGGAAATGGGTCTTTGGGACAAGCTTTATTGACATCGGTAAAGTCGATACAAAGTCTCCATTTCCCATTTGCCTTGCGCACGACTACAGGATTGGCCAACCACGTAGGATGGAGCACTCCTCTGACAAGGCCTGCTTCTTCCAATTTCTTGATTTCTTCTGCTATGAATTCTTGGCGCTCCACTGCCTGTTTCCTAACTTTTTGCTTGACGGGCCGCGCATGAGGACAGACGGCAAGATGGTGCTCGATTACTTTCCTGGGAACACCGGGGATGTCAGACGGTTTCCATGCAAACACATCGACGTTCGCCCGCAGGAAAGCAACGAGCGCGCTTTCCTATTTAGGGTCGAGGGTGGCACTGATGGTGAAGGTACCACCAGTGCCGTCCTCCTTGGCGGACACCTTCTTGGTCTCAGGTGGAGCTACCATTGTCTTCTTACACTTGCCGGTGGAGCTCGATGGTGCGTCCTCGATGGTAGCGCAGCACTTTGAAGAGGTGCGCTTGCCGGAGTGGGCATCAGAACTCTTGCCGGACTTGGTCTTCTTCTTTCCCCCGGGAGCTTCAACGGCAAGTGATCTGCGATCTGTTGCAGCTGCTGCTTCCCGGTAGATCTTGTCGGCGCAGATAAGGGCATCCTTCTTGTCACCAGGGACAGAGATGACACTTATCGGGCCTGGCATCTTCAGCATGTTGTATGCATAGTGAGAGGCTGCCATGAACTTGGCGAGTGCTAGATGGCCAAGTATCCCATTGTAAGGTAATGGGAAGTCAGCAACGTCAAAAGTGACCCTCTCAGTCCTGAAGTTCAACTCGCTGCCAAATGTTACAGGCAACATGATCTGTCCCTTCGGCTTGCTCCTTCCCGGATTGATTCCTTGGAATGTGCCGGTCTCTTCGAGCTCGCTGTTAGGGATCTGGAGTTTCTGGAGTACCGCGGAGGAGATCAGGTTCAAGCCGGCCCCGCCGTCAACTAGCATCTTAGTGACCTTGAGGTTGCGGATAGTTGGTGAAACCAACATCGGCAAGCAGCCGACCGCAGTTATGCGATCGGGGTGGTCCTCAATATCAAAGATGATAGGCGTGCTGGACCATTTCAGAGGCTTGCGTGACTCGACGGGTGGCTCTGCTGCATTGACTTCCCGCAGCCTCTGCTTGAGCTGGCGGTGTGAAGTATGCAGAGAAGCACCGCCGTCAACGCACAGGACCTCTGTGACTTTCTGGAACTCCTGCTCATCGGTCTCGTCATCATCCATATCTTCATCGTCGTCGTCATCTTCATCCTTGTCGCGGCCGCGGGGAGGTCTGTCTCCTTGCCGCTGCTTAGCCTTGTGGTGGCGTCCTCCACGGCCGGGGCGTTTCTTGCCGGATCCTCCAGCGCCTTCCTGGGTCTTCTCCTTGTCGCGTCGCTCGTATTCAGCCTTCTGCTGCTCGACAAGCTGCTCGACCTTCTTGCAGCTCTGGAGGTCATGGCCCTTGGTGCGGTGGATCTTGCAGTACTGCCTGTTGGTGCCGTCCTACTTGTCGGCGACCGCCACAGCCTGGTGGTTGGTGCCTGCGGCAATCTCCTTGCTAGAGCTTCCAGCTTTGGCTTGCTTGCCGGATTGCTCAACGACTAGCACATCTTTGCCTTTCTTCTTCCTGTTGTTCCGCCGCCAGTTTTTCTTTGCCGGGGCAGCATCCTCACTATCAGATCCTCCTGCTCCTGTATTCTCTCCGGGGAGTTTCCTCCCTTCCTCAGCTCGCGCACACTTGTCGGCCAGGGCATACAGCTCATTGATGTCTCTGATCTTGCACATCGCCATCTCCTCCCGCATCCTGCGGTTTCGCACGTTCTGATGGAATGCGCTGATTATCGCGGCAGGGTGGACATCTGGGATGTTGTGCTGTACGCGGCTGAATCTCTGAATGTACTTGCGCAGGAACTCTCCTTCCTTCTGGGCGAGCAGATGAAGGTCGCTTTCTTGGCCATGAGGCTTGTGGCCGCCTGTAAAGGCGCCGACAAACTGATGGCGCAAGTCAGCCCAGGAGGATATGGAGTTGTCCGGCAAGTGCATGAGCCAGGATCTGACATTGGGCTTGAGCACCAGCAGGAAGTAGTTGGCAAGGATCTTGTCGTCCCGTCCCCCGACAGCTTGCACCGCGATGGTGTAGATGCTGAGGAACTCCGACGGATGCGACTTGCCATCGTACTTCTCTGGTACGTCTGGCTTGAAATTCTTCGTGCTGGGCCACTGGACTTGCCGCAGCTCACGAGTGAACGCAGGGCAACCTACCGCGTACGGCAAGTCGCCTGGTTCCCCTGGCGCGTGCATGTCAACAGAGGGCCCAGCACGCTTGTCGGATTGACGTCTCGCTTCTCTTCGGCGCTTGATGCGAGTACGAGCGTCTTCTTGCTGTCGTTCGTGAAGAACTTGGCGCTGATCGTGACGATCTCGTGGATCTGACGATGCTATAGAGTCGCTGTCGAGGTGGATCCGGCGAGTCGGTGATCTTGGCCTTCGGGGTGGAGAGTGCATGGTGGTTGCACCTCCACCAGTTTCATCACCACCGGCTTGCGCCTGGCGGTCCTGCCGCGGCAGCGATGTACTCGGCTGCCGTGGAGTGTCGCCGTTGGCAAAGCCGATGAGACTCTGAATAGTGCCCCTCCATTGGTCGATCTTGTCTTCCGTTGGAGGGTAATCCAAGAGCAGTTGAGCTCGCGCCAAAGCTTCCGTTGGAGTGGTGGGTGGCAGTGGCGAACGGTGCGAGGAGCGGGATATGCTCGGACTTCTAACTATGTTAGAAGGAGCAGTATCCCGTCCGGGCGACCGTGTCTCGCTCGTGCCAGCACGCAGGCGTGCATGCTGGTCCTGAGCACCCCGAGATCCACCAGCTTGATCTTCGCCTAACATACGTATGGCACTGCGAGTACCATGACGCTGTCGGTCCTGCGCCTCCTGAGATGGGCGCGGCACATGTACGGACACCGAGGTTTGCGCAGCCTTGTCCTTGGACCTGGCAGCATCATGAGCTCCCTCGTCGAAGTCCGTCCTTCCGCCGGCGTCTTCCCCACCACCCGTTTGCTCCGGTGGTGGTGGGATCGACGTGGACGGAGCAGTTGCCCCCGAAGCCTTCTTCTTCGGTGGCATGTCGATGAAGAAAATGAAGATCTAGCCCGTGTGAATGCCGGATCAGGTTCACACAATCTCGACGCCCCCTACCTGGCGCGCCAAAGATGTCGGGGAAGCTGATCCACGAACACCTATGGGACCGGCGGACCGAGCCCCTTTCGGTTCGGCGGGGGGCGGAGATCGCATGAAGAGCGGATCGAGGAGAAGCACACGAGCAGTTTACCCAGCTTCGGAGCTCTCCGGAGAGATAACACTCCTACTGCTGCATGTTTGATTGTATTCTATTCTTGCTCGAGAGAGCTAAGTGTTTTTCTGTCGTCGAATCGAACCGAACCCCTTCTACGTTGCGCATGGTCCTCCTTTTATATGCTCAAGGGGTCACCGACAGGTGGCAACGCAGACAAGGGTAAAAATGTAAAAAGAGTTGCGGTTGGTACAACTACTTCCATAGTGTACCCTACCTAACCCTGACGGCAGGGGACAAGGGCATTAAATGCCCGTCTGTGTCGCCCAAACAGTGCAGAAAGGGACCGTCAGGGACGCCACCGCTCGCCACGATGGCGATCTTGTCAGCGTCGCATGCCACCGCACACCGCTGGCTGCACAGCCTCTCGCCACGCGCACCTGGGAAGGCCCCAGGGCGACACGTTGGTGGATGTGCTGGAGCGTAGGTACAGGGTGGTTACTTGCCGCGGCAAGCGCCTCGCCGCGGTCGTTGTCTTGTCGCGCCCGAAAGCTTGTCGTTCATCGGGCCTTGCCGGGGCGCGTGGTGCATCGCGGCAAGTTCCTTGAGATGCCTTGGTTGGCATTCCCGGCAAGCTCCTCTTGCCGGGGCCTTGTCTCCTTGGCTTGAATACTTTGTTCTTGAATGGCTCCAAGGGAACCACTGAGGACCTTGGCGGTCACCCGGCAAGCCTTGCCGCGGGGTGCTGCAACTGCCCGTGCACAAGTTCAGGATACTAGGGTACCCCTACTCTAGTACACCGACAGAGGGTCCGCGAGGATGAATGATGCCGACAGTCTCCACCGTGTATATCCGCTAGCAGTTCCTTCCCTTGCTCCCTGGAGATGCAGCACAAGGACACATCATTCGGCCGCCTCCGGTAGAGCTCTCCATCCCTGATGCAGTATGCTGTGGCCTGCCGCGCCACACGCTCCGCTTCCTCCTCCTTCTCTGGCAAGGTCCCTTGCGTCAGATAGCTCAGGAGCTCCGTGATCCAGCACCCCTCCTGAGGCTCCATCGTCAAGAGCAGACGCGCCCCGGAGGCCGGGCCACAGACCGGGGCTCCCTAGGCTGGCGGCTGGGGGAGCTCCTCCCGAGGCTGCACCACGCTTGATAGTGATGGTGTGGCCGAGGGCTTGATGATCCGCTCTTCGAAAACGCCAAGCTCCTGAGGTACCCGCCTGGATGCTCGTTTGGCGATGTCGTCGGCCTCCTGATTGGTGCCACGGGGCACATGCTGCAACTCTAGCCCCTAGAACTGCTTCTCCATCCTGCGGACCTCTACAAGGTAGGCTTCCATGTGCTCATCCCTCTGCTAGTATACTTTGTTGGAGAAGTTGACGAGGAGTTGTGAATCACCCTTGATGGTAAGGCTTTTCACTCCTAGGGAGGCCGCGGCCTTCAGGCCTGCTATCAGGCCTTCATATTCTGCTATATTGTTGGAGACCTTTTCTCCGTGCTAGAAACAGAGCTGCACGGCGTAGTAGAGCTTGTCTTGAGTAGGAGATATAAGCACCGCACCAGCCCCCGCGTCGTGCCTGGAGAACACCCCGTCGAAGTACATGACCCAACCGTCCGGCGCCTCGCTTCCCGGGGAGAGGGATCGATCCTCATCAGCCTTGAGGCCCGGCGCCTCCGTCCACTCTGCCACAAAATCTGCCAAGGCGCCCCCTGAGGGAGTCCTGGACTAGGGGGTGTCCGGATAGCCGAACTATCATCATCGGCCGGACTCCAAGACTATGAAGATACAAGATTGGAGACTTCGTCCCGTGTCCGGATGGGACTTTCCTTGGCGTGGAAGGCAAGCTTGGCAATACGGATATGTAGATCTCCTACCATTGTAACCAACTCTGTGTAACACTAGCCCTCTCCGGTGTCTATATAAACCAGATGGTTTTAGTCCGTAGGACGAACAACAATCATACCATAGGCTAGCTTCTAGGGTTTAGCCTCCTTGATCTCGTGGTAGATCTACTCTTGTAATACCCACATCATCAATATCAATCAAGCAGGACGTAGGGTTTTACCTCCATCAAGAGGGCCCGAACCTAGGTAAAACATCGTGTCCCTTGTCTCCTGTTACCATCCGCCTAGACGCACAGTTCGGGACCCCCTACCCGAGATCCGCCGGTTTTGACACCGACATTGGTGCTTTCATTGAGAGTTCCTCTGTGTCGTCACCAATAGGCTCGATGGCTTCTTCGATCATCAACAATGACGCAGTCCAGGGTGAGACTTTTCTCCCCGGACAGATCTTCATATTCGGCGGCTTTGCACTATGGGCCAATTCGCTTGGACATCTGGAGCAGATCGAAAGCTACGCCCCTGGCCGTCAGGTCAGATTTGGAAGTTTGAACTTCACGGCTGACATCCGTGGGGACTTGATCTTCGATGGATTCGAGCCATAGCCGAGCGCGCCGCACTGTCACGATGGGCATGATTTAGCTCTGCAGCCGGACAGTGCCCTGGAGGCCGCACATGAGTCCGCTCCGACCCTCAATTCGGAGCCGGCTGCGTAGATCGAGGACGGGTGGCTAGACACCGCCTCGGGGGCTGCAACCTCTACGGCGATGGAGCCGAATACTAACCTTGTCCCTCATAAAGCTCGTAACTCCGAGGTGCCAGACTCCTCGCCAGACTCTGAACCTCCTGCTCCCCCTCCAATCGAATCCGATTGGGCGCCGATCATGGAGTTCACCGCTACGGACATCTTTCAACACTCACCTTTCGGCGACATCTTGAGTTCGCTAAAGTATCTCTCGTTATCAGGAGAGCCCTGGCCGGACTGCGGCCAGGACGGTTGGGATGTGGACGAGGAAGAAATTCAAAGCCCACCCACCACCCACTTAGTAGCCACTGTCGACGATCTAACCGACATGCTAGACTTCGACTCCGAAGACATCGATGGTATGGACGACGATGCCGGAGACGACCAAGAACCAGCGCCTACCGGGCACTGGAAAGCCACCTCATCATATGACATATACATGGTGGATATCCCAAAGGATGGGAATGGCGAAGGAACAACGGAGGATGACCCCTCCAAGAAACAGCCTAAGCGCCGGCGTCAGTGGTGCCGCTCTAAATCCCGCCACAGCAAGAATGGAGATTCCGGCACCGGAGATAATAACACCCCAGACAGTGCTGAAGACAACCCCCTCCAGCAGGATTCAGCACAGGAGGACGGAGACGCCAGCCCTCATGAGAGAGCGGCAGACGAAGAGGTAGAGGATTACATGCCTCCCTCCGAAGACAAGGCAAGCCTCGACGACGACGAGTTCGTCGTGCCTGAGGATCCCGTCGAACAAGAGCATTTTAAACGTAGGCTTATGGCCACGGCAAACAGCCTCAAGAAAAAGCAGCAACAACTTAGAGCTGATCAAGATCTGCTAGCCGACAGATGGACTGAAGTCCTTGCGGCCGAAGAGCATGAGCTCGAACGCCCCTCCAAAAGCTACCCCAAACGCAAGCTGCTCCCCCGATCAGAGGAGGAGACATAGAAACCGGCATCAACAGAGCAAAATACGGCTGACCGACCACCCCGTGGCCTCGACAGAGAGGCCTCTAGGCCCTCCACTAGAACCGTACCCCGGCATCGCTCAAAAAGCACAAGACCACAGGGCAACGCTCTGGACTTGCGAGATATATTGGAGGATAAGGCAAGACAATCAAGATCGATCTACGGATCGCGTGGGCGCCCCATGATACGTGACGACAACCGTCGCACCAGACACAGCAAGTCCGGCCGGGCCGAACATAGTAGACAAAGCTCTTTTGAGCTCCGTCATGATATAGCCCAATACAGAGGCGCCGCACACCCACTATGCTTCACAGATGAAGTAATGGATCATCAAATCCCCGAAGGGTTTAAACCCGTGAATATTGAATCTTATGATGGCACAACAGACCCCGCGGTTTGGATCGAAGACTATCTCCTTCATATCCACATGGCCCGCGGTGATGACCTTCACGCCATCAAATACCTCCCACTCAAGCTTAAAGGACCAGCTCGGCATTGGCTCAACAGCTTGCCAGCAGAATCAATTGGGTGTTGGGAGGACCTGGAAGCCGCATTCCTTGATAACTTCCAGGGCACGTATGTGCGAGCACCAGACGCTGACGACCTAAGCCATATAATTCAGTAGCCAGACGAATCGGCCGGACAATTCTGGACACGGTTCTTAACAAAGAAAAATCAAACCGTTGACTGTCCGGATGTGGAGGCCCTCGCGGCCTTCAAACATAACATCCGCGACGAGTGGCTTGCCCGGCACCTGGGACAGGAAAAGCCAAAATCCATGGCAGCCCTCACATCACTCATGACCCGCTTTTGCGCGGGAGAGGACAGCTGGCTAGCCCGCAGCAACAACCTCAGCAAAATTTCTGGCAGTCCGGATATCAAGGACCGCAATGGCAGGTCGCGTCGCAACAAGAACAAACGCCGCATTAACGGCGACAATAGTGAGGATACGACAGTCAATGCCGGATTCAGAGGCTCTAAACTCGGTCACCGGAAAAAGCCATTCAAAAGAACTACTCCGGGTCCGTCCAATTTGGACCGAATACTCGATCGCTCGTGCCAGATACACGGCACCCCCGAAAAGCCAGCTAACCGCACCAATAGAGACTGTTGGGTATTCAAGCAGGTAGGCAAGTTAATTACCGAAAACAATGACAAGGGACTGCATAGCGATGACGAGGAAGAGACCCGACCGCCGAACAATAGAGGACAGAAGGGTTTCCCCCCACATGTGCGGACGGTGAACATGATATACGCAACCCACATACCCAAAAGGGAGCGGAAGCGTGCACTCAGGGATGTATACGCGATGGAGCCAGTCGCCCCGAAGTTCAATCCATGGTCCTCCTGCCCGATCACTTTTGATCGAAGGGACCACCCCACCAGCATCCGCCATGGCGGATTCGCCGCATTTGTTTTAGACCCAATCGTCGATGGATTTCACCTCACCAGAGTCCTGATGGACGGCGGCAGCAGCCTGAACCTGCTTTATCAGGATACAGTGCGTAAAATGGGCATAGACCCCTCAAGGATTAAACCCACAAATACGACCTTTAAAGGCGTCATACCAGGTGTAGAGGCCAATTGTACAGGCTCAGTTACACTGGAAGTGGTCTTCGGATCCCCGAATAACTTCCTAAGCGACGAGTCAATCTTCGGCATAGTTCCATTCCGCAGTGGGTATCATGCCCTGCTCGGACGTACCGCGTTTGCAAAGTTCAATGCGGTGCCGCACTACGCATACCTCAAGCTCAAGATGCCAGGCCCTCGAGGAGTCATTATGGTCAACAGAAACACTGAACGCTCTCTCCGAACGGAGGAACATATAGCGGCTCTCGCGGCAGAAGTACAATGCAGCCTCTTAAGGCAATTCTTGAGTCTGGCCGTTAAGCGACCGGACACGGCTAAACGCACCCGGAGTAACCTACAACAAGACCACCTGGCACGTTCCGAGCACGCGTAGCAATGCGGCCCCAACCCCAGCCCCTGCAAAATTGCAAGACTGGTCCTTCGCGTACATCATTACGCTCTAGAGATACCATGGGCATAGGGGGAGGGGCACGACCACGATAGGCCCAGAATGCGGCTTAACCACACCAGGGGCTCTAAAGTGTGTCGTTCTCTTTTTTTTCTCTTTTTCTTTTTTTACCCACAGGACCCCGTTCATCAGAGGCCCTGTCCGGCAATAGACCTGCCGAACTCACGATGCAACAGCCAGGGAAGGAGAAAGGCTACAACGAATATCCAGGTGGTCTGCATTACGAGCATTCAATCTGTTTTATACACCATTCCACAGCCTACCCCTAGAGGGGGACATGTTTAATAGTCCCATTCCTTGCTTATCGCACTATTTGTATCGTTCTGCATTCACAGCAGTATTTCTTGAATAAACCATGCAGCACCTTTTTGCTTATAATTGCATTTCTTTCTTATACATATGTTCATTTATGACATGTTGCCTCCGTACACTTTGGTACGGCTTACACCAGGGGCTTATGTTTCCCGCATCATGGTGTGATAAGTCCGAACACTTTCACAAGTGCAGCACCCCAAACTTATAGCATTATATGCATCAGCTCCGAATCATGTCTTGGGTCAATAGTTGGGTTTGCCCGGCTCCCATGTTTTGGTACCTTACGTTCCGTTGTATCGGCTAAGGTAGCACTGGGAGAACCACTGCGATTGCGCCCCAGTTGAGCTGGGCGAGCGCCTCAGTGGAGAAAGCTAAAACTGACCGTCATGATGAGGCGAGAGCCGGTCGCTGTTCGAGAGGTCTTTTCGAGTCCCTAAAGACTTATGCCGCTTAGAGCGAGGAACCAGCTTTGTCCGGCCCAGGCGTGGATAGCGCCCCAAATTCGGCCTTCCGAACACTAGGGGTTTCGCCGAAATTTAAAATTATAGAATTCTATGGCTAAGTGGGAGTGTTCAAGCATTATAAGTCTGGTTGCCTTGTTCGTTGTGTTGAGCGCCTCCCTAGATGGACCCAAAAATGGGAACAAGAGTGCTCAAATTTATCCCGAACACCCCAGCACTCGTGGCATGGGGGCTGAAGCCGACGACTTGCCATCTCTCAGATTTGATAAACGGCCGCACAGAAGGTAATATTTTAAATTAACAAGCGTTGCTTAGCGCATATGAACAAAGTTTTCAGCGCACAGGATAACAAAACGCGAGTCTACTCAAATATTACATCTTTGGAGCACTCACCCGCAATAATGCGGGAACCCTTCAGGACACTCTTATAATACATCTCGGGCGTGCGATACTCCTTGCCCGGCGGTGGCGCATCCGTCACAAGCTTCTCAGCATCCATCTTGCCCCATTGCACCTTTGCGCGGGCAAGGGCCCGACGGGCACCTTCAATACAGGTGGAGTGCTTGATGACTTAAACCCATGGACACGCATCCACCAGCCGCTGCACCAGGCCGAAGTAGCTCCCAGGCATGGCCTCCTTGGGCCACAGCTGAACTATGAGGCCCTTCATGGCCTGTTCGACCACCTTGTGGAGCTCGACCAGCTGCTTCAGCTGGTCGCTCAGGGGCACCGGATGTCCGGCCTCAGCATACTGAGACCAGAAGACCTTCTCCGTCGAGCTTCCCTCCTCGGCCCTATAGAAAGCGGCAGCATCAGACACGCTGCGGGGCAGATCTGTGAACGCTCCTGGAGAGCTCCGAATTCGGGTAAGTGATAGGTAATTCACACTCACATGCTTACTTTGCATGAAAAATGCCTTACCCGCCACTATTTTCTTCAACGCCTCGATTTCCTGGAGGGCCTTGTAGGCTTCGGCCTTAGCGGCTTTGGCACTCTCAAGAGCCGATGCAAGCTCGGACTCTCGAGTCTTCGAGTCGCGCTCCAAATTCTCATGTTTTTCCACGAGAGCCTGGAGCTCTTGCTGTACCTCCGCCACCCGCGCCTCCTGCTTCTCTCGCTCGGTGCGCTCCGCGGCCTCATTACGTTTGGCCGCGGACACCGCCTCCTTCAGGGTTGCCACCTCGTTCGTGGCCCCTGCAATACCCATGTTATCCTTGTCATTCTTCTTGCAACCAAATCCTTTTCTGTAAGGTACAATTTTAATAAGGTTTTACTCACCTTCCTTGTCCTCGAGCTGCTTCTTGGCACGGCCGAGCTCGTTCTCAGACCGCTCGAGGCTTTGCTTCAAAGTACTGACCTCCGCAGTCAGTGCGGCAGAGGTCAGCAGCACAGCCTGCAATCCCATATTGACATATTTTTTATGACTCCTGCGTATATCTTTTTAGATCCTCAGTCCGGCTTTTCTTTCAGAACACCGAACCGAGCATCAGGGGCTACTGTCTATGCGGTAATATTTTACATATATCAAAATTCTTACCTCAAAGCCTGTTAGAAGGCTGCTGCAGGCTTCAGTCAGCCCGCTCTTGGCGAGCTGAACCTTCTGAATCACCGCACTCATGACGGTGCGGTGTTCCTCTTTGATGGAAGCGCCGTTGAGCGCTTCCAGCAAGCTATCCGGTGCCTCCGGTTGGACGGAGGTTGCCGGCGTCACGGTCTTGCCCTTCTTACGAAGGGGCCGCCTGCCGGACTCCGGAGCCACTACAGGTTCCGGTGCGGAGTCCGGTGCAAAGTCTGGGAGGTTGCCCTGCGGCACCTCTAGGGCCTCCTCCTCCTGGCGGGTCCCTTCCCGGGATCCCACCTCGGCATCGTCCGCATCACGGGGGGTGGAGGCGGTCGGAAGGGAATCCATATCCGACGCACCCAAGGACCCGCTCAACGAAGCGGGAAGATCATCCTTGGGCAGACTGCAGGGTTGTATGCGGCATTAGAAAGACACCATGTGGCGAAAAGAAAAATCATGAAGTTATTCAGGAGTCCGGATACTTACGATCTCGCCAAGGGCTTGTCCCTTGGAGGCCAATCCTCGTCATCGTCTCCAGCGTTGGCAGAGCAGTCCAGGGGAAGAGTCCTTCCCTTCTTGGACCCTTCGGCCTCCCTCGTTGGGGAGGCCTTCCTTTTCTTCCCTCCCCCCGCTGGGGCAGATGCCTCTTTCTTCTCCTCCTCGCCTTCGTGGGAGGAGTCCGCCTTGGAGTCATCGTCCGATGACACCTGAAAACTGGAACTCTTTCGAGTGCCCGTGGCCTTCTTCTTGGCCTTCTTCTTCGGCACCACGTGGGGTGCCGGAACCAGCAGTCCTGTTAAGCGGGCGTCCGCTGGGTCTTCTGGCAAAGGGGTCGGACAGTTAGTCTGCTCGGCCTTCTTCAGCCAGTCCTGTCAAAGGAGAGGGAGTTTACATCCCGCATAGAGTCAAACTATGGAAAACAAGTGTCCCGTAAAGGGTAAAATCGCTTACCTCGCTAGCTAGACGCTGCGAGCTGAATCCGCGATCTTCGGTGGCGGATGCGGGAGCCTCGGCACCCTTAAACAGCACCCTCCAGGCCTCTTCATACGTAGTGTCAAAGAGCCCGCTCAAAGTCTAGTGCTGCGCCGGATCGAACTCCGACATATTGAAGTCCTGTTGTTGGCACGGGAGAATCCGATGGATGAGCATGACCTGGACTATGTTGACAAGCTTGAGCTTCTTGTTCACTAGCTTTTGTATGCAGGCTTGAAGTCCGGTCAGCTCCTCCGAATCACCCCATGTCCGGCCACTCTCTTTCGAGGAGGTGAGCCATATGGGGATGCCAGATCTGAATTCGGGGGCCGCTGCCCATTCAGGGTCATGCGGCTTGGTGATGTAGAACCACCCCGATTTCCACCCCTTAATGGTTTCCACGAAGGTGCCCTCGAGCCAAGTAATGTTGGGCATCTTGCCCACCATGGCGCCTCCGCACTCCGCTTGGCTGCCCTTCACAACCTTCAGCTTGACACTGAAGGTCTTGAGCCACAAGCCGAAGTCGGGCTGGATGCAGAGGAAGGCCTCGCACACGACGATAAACGCCGAGATGTTGAGGATCAAATTCGGGGCCAGACAATGGAAATCCAGGCCGTAGTAGAACATGAGCCCTCAGACAAAGGGATGGAGTGGGAAGCCCAGTCCACGGAGGAAATGGGAAAGGAATACTACCCTCTCATGGGGCCTGGGGGTGGGGATGAGCTCCCCCTCGTCGGGGAGCCGGTGCGCGATGTCGCTGGACAGATATCTGGCGGCGCGCAGCTTCTGGATGTGCCCCTTCGTAACAGAGGAGGCCATCCACTTGCCTCCCGCTCCGGACATAGTTGGAGAAGGTTGAGGTGAGATGTGCGGACTTGGGCACTGGAGCTCGAGTTCGCGGAGATGGATAAGCAAAGGAGGAAGAAGGCGTAGGTAAAAGGGTGGATCTTTATCCCCTTATATGGGCGGACGAAACCATGCGTCCCCACCGGCCTGATAAAACTTGCTTATCTCCCAAGCGCCGCAATCAATGGCGCGGTTGGGTTACCCACGTCCGTATTGATGGGAATCCTGGAATAAGGGGAACACGATCTCTGCTTCGACAAGACGTGACAAGGAAACCGCTTCGCTAAACGCGCTGAGGTGGTACGATAAAAACAATTCGAGTAAAAGCTTGGTGGTGGTGTGACGTCACGCCACAAAATACGTCAGCAGATTGAACTCGTGTAAATATTATTCTCTCTATGGTGGTATGTGGAATTTATTTTGCAGAGCCGGACACTATCCTTGTGTTCACAATCTTCTATAAATTATTCGGAGGAGGAACCCGCCTTGCAATGCCGAAGGCAATATGCGCACCGGACTCGTCATCATTGAAGCCTGGTTCAGGGGCTACTGAGGGAGTCCTGGACTAGGGGGTGTCCGGATAGCCGGACTCCAAGACTATGAAGATACAAGATTGAAGACTTCGTCCCGTGTCCGGATGGGACTTTCCTTGGCGTGGAAGGCAAGCTTGGCAATACGGAAATGTAGATCTCCTACCATTGTAACCGACTCTGTGTAACCCTAGCCCTCTCCGGTGTCTATATAAACCGGATGGTTTTAGTCCGTAGGACGAACAACAATCATACCATAGGCTAGCTTCTAGGGTTTAGCCTCCTTGATCTCGTGGTAGATCTACTCTTGTAATACCCACATCATCAATATCAATCAAGCAGGACATAGGGTTTTACCTCCATCAAGAGGGCCCAAACCTGGGTAAAACATCGTGTCCCTTGTCTCCTGTTACCATCCGCCTAGATGCACAGTTCGGGACCCCCTACCCGAGATCCGCCAGTTTTGACACAGACACCTCCCTTGATGACTCTAGTTCTGCTGAATTCGAGCTGAAACGCTTGCAGTTCAATGTTCCGCTCAGCGACTCTTCCAGCCAAGTTAGGGCTCCTGAGCACCCTTTCCAAAGGGTACGCTGAGACAACCTTGATGGGGTGGCCCTGAAAATAATGCCGCAGCTTGCGCAAGGCCACCAATAGCGCGAGGAGAAGTTTCTGAGGTATGGGGTACCGCGCCCTTGCGTCCCACAACACTCTGCTGACGAAGTACACAGGATGTTCAACAAGGTTGGGAATGCTGGTGTCGATGGTGCCCTCCGGAGACCGTGGCGCCTCCTGAGACAGGGGAGCCCCCAGCGGCTGGTCGCTAGGGGGAGGGGTTTCCGCTGTCCCGAGTGTGTTCCCCAGCGGCGGCTAATCCTTCTTGGCTGTGGCAGTGGTCTCTGTGGATCTTCCTTGTTCATGCTTCTCCTCGACCCGGGCAGGTGCCGTGGCTTTGTTCCGACGCTCCTCCCTAACTGCCACCAGGGCTGCGCTGGCGGAGTAGGGAGTGGCTGCAAGGTAGAACACTAGGGGTTCCTGAGGATGCGGGGCCACCATTACCGGAGGGCTGGTTAGGTACCTCTTGAGATCTTGGAACGCCTTGTCGGCCTCTTCAATCCATTCAAAGGGTCCCTTTTTCTTCATTAGCTGGAAGAAAGGCAGCGCTCGCTCCCCCAACTTGGAGATGAAGCGTCCTAGTGCTGTCACGCGCCCAGTGAGCTTCTGCATTTCTCTAAGGGTCTTTGGCGGGCTCATGTCCTCGATCGCCTTGACCTTCTCTGGGTTAGCCTCGATGCCTCCGTGGGACACGAGGAAGCCCAAGAGCTTCCCTGAGGGGACCCCAAACACACACTTCTCTGGGTTGAGACGCAGGCTCATAGCGTTGAGGCTTGTGAAGGTTTCCTCCAGGTCTTGTATCATGGTCTTGGCCTCGCGAGACTTCACCACAATATCATCGACGTAGGCCTCAACGTTCTTCCCGAGCTGCGGGCCCAAGGTGATGTGCATCAGCCGCTGAAAGGTGACCCCCGCATTGCGCAGCCCAAACGACATGCATGTGTAGCAGTACACCCCATACGGGGTCAGAAAAGCCGTTTTCTCCACGTCTTCTATCACCATCTTGATCTGGTGATACCCAGAGAAGGCATCCAAGAAACATAACAGGTCGCACTCGGCGGTGGAGTCGATGATCTAATCGATGCGGGGGAGCGGAAACGGATCTTGCGGGCAAGCTTTGTTGAGATTGGTGAAGTTGACACACATTCCTTCCTTCCCCCCTTTCTTTGGCACGACGACTGGGTTGTCCAATCACTCCGGGTATCGGACCTCGCGAATGACCCCTGCAGCTTCCAACTTGCGGGTCTCTTGGACGATGAAAGCCTGCTTTATCATGGAATGCCTCCTTGATTTCTGCTTCATGGGGCGGACATTGGGGCACACGTTGAGGTGGTGCTCGATTACGCCTCTAGGGATCCCCGCCAGCTGATCGGGATCCCATGCGAATAACTTCTTGTTCGCGCGAAGGAACTTGACCAGGGCCTCCTCCTGCTCGGGCTCGAGGTTGGCGCCTATGGTGAAGGTGGCATCAGTGGATCCGTCCTCGTCAACCAGCATCTGCTTGGTTTCTGCCTTGTCTTGGATGAATAACCGCTTCTTCTTGGCCGACGCAGCCCCCTTGGGCTCAGGGGCGTCCGAGTCGGCAGGCTGCACCGACGCTGCCGCCTTAAAGGCGAGCTTGAGCGCTTGCAACCCATCCCCGGTATCTCCGCACATGGTGAGGACGCCGCTGCTCCCAGGCATTTTCATGAGGTTGTATGCCGGGTGAGTCGCGGCCATGAACCGGGCCAGCGCCGGGTAGCCGAGGATGGCGTTGTATGTGAGGCCGATGGGGGCGATGTCGAAGTCGATTAGCTCCGTGCATAAGTTGTCGTAGGTGCCGAAGGTTACCGGGAGACAGATCTGCCCCAGGGAGCTGGAGGATCCGCCCCCGACGCCCAAAAAGGGACGTCTGGGCCGACGCCCCTCTGGTGGAATGTGGAGGAGGCTGAAGGCTTCAATCGAGAGCACGCTGAGGCCCGAGCCGCCGTCGATGAGAGTCCTGGTGACGGCCACCTGGCAGATGGTGGGGGTGCACAGCATCGGGAGCGCGCCCGAGCAGGCTGAGTTGGAGGGGTGGTCCTCTGAGCTGAAGGCCAGATCAGCCTTGGGCGTCGACCGACCTGAGGGAGCCCCCTGCCGTGCGGAGGCAGCTCCGACCTAGCGGACGAATGGCTTGACATGGCGGCCCGAAGGTGGCGCCTGTGAGCCGCCCGGGAGGGCTGCGATGACCGGGAGCGCCGGCGCAGCATGTTGGGCGAGGAAGAGGTTGCGCAGCTCTTCCCATGGGGTCACAGAAGCCGCCGGTGACTTGTCCAGCCACCGCACCTGTCGCAAGGCTGGGGCCAAGGCTCGGAGCCCCCTATCCCCCGCGCTAGCGCTAACGAACGGAGCGGGCGGCGTGCCGGTCATCGCAGGGCGAGTCGCGGTGTCGGCGGAGAGCGGGTCGGTGGAAGGAAAAGCTCCGGCGCACCCCTACCTGGCGCGCCAAATGTCGGATTTCGGGTTCCGGCAGACCCTCTAGGTTCGAACACTGGGGTGCGCACGGAGATCTCGCCCTCTGCGTACCTGCACCTCACCGCCTCACTAGGATCTAAGCAATCAAAGGAACAACATAAGAGACACAGGGTTTATACTGGTTCATGCCACCATCATGGTGTAATACCCTACTCCAGTGTGTGGTGTGGTGGATTGCCTCTTGGGCTGATGATGAACAATACAAGGAAGAACAACCTCGCGAGGGTCAGTTCTTGGTTGGTGCGATGAACTGCTAGGGAGAGTTAAGTCGCCCTTTCTACTGGCTCCCAGATGATGATCTGGTCTCTCTCCTCCCTCCTCTCTTGTGGGTGGCTAGCCCTATTTATAGGCAAAGGCCCTGGGCCTCTTCCCAAATATTGAGCGGGAAGGGCGCCAACAATTGGCCATTTTGAAGGGGAACATCTAGTACACTTATCCTGACTAAATTTGGTCCTCAACTGCCAAAGGCTCTGACGATGACGCCTTCCTGGGCTCCACGATGACTTCTTTCCTACCGTTGCGACGGTCTTGGTCTTGTTGCACCGAAATGGATGCCTTTGCTTGATGCTCTCGCCTGCGCTTGCTCCCTTTGCACCAAAGAGGAAAGAGAGGACACTGCGCGGGCTGGCGCCCGCCTGGCGCCCTTGGTCGTCATGGGCACCTCATGAGGCACCCCGCCTTGATCTCTCCGCCTCCTCGCGAGCCAGCCTGACGAGGCCATGCCTGAGGAAGCTTCCTATTGTCCACCCCACGAGGCTTGGCCCCTCGCGAGGGTCTTGAGCTCATGCTGATGAAGATGGGCCGTTCTGGGCTGCCCCTTAAGCCACGCCACAGGCCGCAGGCAGGCAAGTCTGGGGACCCCCATTCCCAGAACGCCGACAGCCTCCTAGATGAATTCTCAAGTATGATACTGAAGAACTTGAAAGCATCCAGCTCGTACTCCGGTGTGGCAGAGCGCAGCCTACGGTGGCAGCCTCCCCCATCTCTGATAAGCAGTAGAAGAGACCAATTAGTAATGCTCATGTTTCAAATTGATCATAGACAAGTCGATCGAGCTCAATATCCACCGTCATTTACCACCAATCGATATGAGCTACGTTTTCTTAGTTTTATCGAGATTTTTTGTTTTGTTTTGGAGTACTTCAAATGTAGGACATATATATTAAGATCCAGTGAGAGAAGACTTTGATCCAGAATTATTTTATCATTGTGGGGTTTATAAGATAAAAACTCACATTTATTAGTAAGTACTAAGTATTGACAAGACAAAAGCTAATGATACCAATTTCATGCCATATAAACCACATATTGAAATATAAGCCACACAAATGTTATGATTACACGATATCATGAACGTTTCTTCAAAGTTAAACAAGGATTATATATATTTAGTGAGTCAAGATAAACGCAAGCATCTGATAAATTTTACAATCATCTATCCATTTGGACGAGACATGCAACTGCCCTAAGGGTTCATCCAGGATCTAATACAATAGCTCCCCAGCCAAGGAAAAATGGGAGGAAATCACCTTGCATGAAAGCTCCTATACACTAAAGAGAATATTTAACAGACTATTATTTCAAACAAAGAACTAATTTACCCCGTACGAGCTAACAAACATCTATCTAGCAACAAGCATGCACACCATTTTTTGACCAGGAAAAGATAGTCACATGCAACTAACGAGGACGAGAGCATCACACACATATTCACTTCCAAACCCCTCTAAGGCCCTGAAGTGGATTTTAACACAGGCAAGGCAATGATCCATCCCACATTAGTATAACAAGCAACTACACGGGCCTAGCAGGTAGCAACCTCGCACGAACAATCAGCTGAGTAGATCCATTCCTAAACATCTTCTACAGCATATACAACCACTGACGGAGCTAAACATCTTCAGTAAACTAAGCCAATAATCTGGAGATTCATGACAGCCACACAAACACACACACATACACACACACATATGTTATGATTACATGAATGTTCCTCACAAAAGTTGAACAAGGATTATAACTACTTGTCAAGCCAAGTTAAACACAAGCAGTTGAGAAAATTTACAGTCACTCAACCTAGGAGATGCAACTGCCCTAATGCCTCACCCAAGATCTAATACAATAACTCGCCAGGGCATGAAAAAAATCAGGAGGAAAGCATCATGCACAATAGCTCCTTTAACAGAACTAAAACCTGAAACGACGGACTAATTTAGCACATCGGAACAAGAAAAGATGGTCAAGGCATCTGAGAGCATCACAGATATGTTCACTTGAAGGGCCTAAAGTGGATCTAAATACTGGTGAGGCAAATGATCCATCCAGCACCAGTACAGCGAGCAACTAGCAACCTTACACCAACAAACAACTGAACAACTCCATTCCTAAGCATATTTTACACCTCATAGGGCCACCGACGAACCTAAACCACCACCAAATTCGCACCAAGAACCGGAACAAATCATGACTACTGGTAGCAGGAAAACACGCGTTCGGCATCCAAATCAAAGAACAACACGGCGCGATCCAACAAAGACTAGACTAGCATGAGGGGGCCAGGGTAAACCATGCTGGAAAGAAATGGAGGAAGGGGGGAATTTTTCACCGTACCTCACTTCTACATCTTGGAAGAGGGGGCGGAACCAGGTGGCGGCAGTGGCGGAGGGGGAAGGACGACACCAGGGCCGCCGGGGTGGAGGAGGGGGGTGCCGCAACAACGGGGGTCATGTGGGGTGGCGGCGGCTCGGGCACGGGGGCGGGGCGGGACGGCACGACGAGGGGTGGCGTGGGGTGGAGGAGGGGGTCACCAAGGCAGCGAGGGCGGCAGCGCGACGGAGTTGGCACGGGGCGGCAACAGCTCAGGGGAGGGACAGAGAGAGGGGGGCAGAGAGATTAGTCAGCAGGTGTCGTTGGCATTTTGTTAGGGCATGGTTCTTTGCCGTCTGCTAGCACACGGCAAAGAGCCAAACTAACGGACATTAGTTTGGCCACTTTCTTTGCCGTCTGCTAGCATACGACAAAGAAAGTGTCCGTTAGGTGGTCCTCGCTAGTGGGCTGATACGTTTCCAATGTATCTACTTTTCCAAACACTTTTGCCCTTGTTTTGGACTCTAATTTGCATGATTTGATTGAAACTTACCCGGAATGACGCTGTTTTCAGCAGAACTGCCATGGTGTTGTTTATTTTGTAGAAAACAAAAGTTCTCAAAATGACCTGAAAATCCACGAAGATAACTTTTGGAAAATATAAAAAATACTGGCGAAAGAATAAAGGGCTGGGGGCCCACACCCTGTCCATGAGGGTGGGGGGCGCGCCCTCCCCATGGGTGCGCCCTCCTGTCTCGTGGGCCCCCTGATGCTCCACCGACCTCAACTCCAACTCCATATATTCCGTTTTGCGGAGAAAAAAATCAGAGAGAAAGTTTCATCGCGTTTTACGATACGGAGCCACCGCCAAGCCCTAATCTCTCTCGGGACGGCTGATCTGTAGTCCGTTCAGGGCTCCAGAGAGGGGGATTCATCGCCATCATCATCATCAACCATCCTCCATCACCAATTTCATGATGCTCACCGCCGTGCGTGAGTAATTTCATTGTAGGCTTGCTGGACGGTGATGGGTTGGATGATATTTACCATGTAATCAAGTGAGTTTTGTTAGGGTTTGATCCCTAGTATCCACTATGTTCTGAGATTGATGTTGCTATGACTTTGCTATGCTTAATGCTTGTCACTAGGGCCCGAGTGCCATGATTTCAGATCTGAACTTATTATGTTTTCATGAATATATGTGAGTTCTTGATCCTATCTTGCAAGTATATAGTCACCTATTATGTGTTATGATCCGACAACCCCGAAGTGACAATAATCGGGATACTTCTCGGTGATGACCATAGTTTGAGGAGTTCATGTATTCACTATGTGTTAATGCTTTGGTCCGGTACTCTATTAAAATGAAGCCTTAATATCCCTTAGTTTCCACTAGGACCACGCTGCCACGGGAGGGTAGGACAAAAGATGTCATGCAAGCTCTTTTCCATAAGCACGTATGACTATATTCAGAATACATGCCTACATTACATTGATGAACTGGAGCTAGTTCTGTGTCACCCTATGTTATAGCTATTACATGAGGAATCGCATCCGACAAAATTATCCATCACTGATCCAATGCCTATGAGCTTTTCACATATTGTGCTTCGCTTATTTACTTTTCCGTTGCTACTGTTACAACTACTACAAAACTGCTATCTTTACTTTTGCCATTGTTACCATTACTATCATACTACTTTGCTACTAAATACTTTGCTGTAGATACTAAGTTATCCAGGTGTGGTTGAATTGACAACTCAACTGCTAATACTTAAGAATATTCTTTGGCTCCCCTTGTGTCGAATCAATAAATTTGGGTTAAATACTCTACCCTCGAAAGCTGTTGCGATCCCCTATACTTGTGGGTTATCAAGACTAATTTCTGGCGCCGTTGCCGGGGAGCATAGCTCTATTCTTTGAGTCACTTGGAATTTATATCTGCTGATCACTATGAGGAACTTGAAAGACGAAAGAACTAAGATTTTTCCCTCAACTACAAGGGGAGGTAACGAACTGCCATCTAGCTCTGCACTAGATTCTGCTTCTGTTTTGAGTAACCTTGCGACACCTAAACCTGTTACTGCTATGAATTCTGATATGTCGCATGTTATTGATGATGCCACTTCTGCTATGCATGATACTTATGATGAAACTACTTCTGTGCGTGATACTACTGTGCCATTAGGTGAATTTCTTGATGAACAACTTGCTAGTGTTAGAGAGAATGAAATTATTAATAACGATATTATTGATGATAGTGATGATGAAAGTTCTCCCACTGATTATGAATTGCCTGTTGTTCCTGAGGGTTATGTTATGGATGAAGAAGCTGCCAGAGCTATTTTTGCTTGCAAAGATAGATATGACCTTAAGAAGTTATTAGCTAAATGGAAGTAGCAATCCCTTAATGCTAGAATGAAACCTGATCCCGCTTTTGCTACTTCACCTATCTGTGTTACTTATAAGGATTATGAATTCTCTGTTGATCCTGAAATAATTACTGTGGTTGAATCTGATCCTTTTTATGGCTATGGATCTGAAAATGTTGTGGCACATCTTACCAAGTTAAATGATATAGCCACCCTGTTTACTAATGATGAGAGTTCTCGTTGTTATTATATCCTTAAGATATTTCTGTTCTCATTAAAGGGTGATGCTAAAACTTGGTTTAACTCTCTTGATCCTGGTTGTGTGCATAGTCCCCAGGATATGATTTATTACTTCTCTACTAAATATTTCCCTGCTCATAAGAAACAAGTTGCCTTGCGGGAAATATATAATTTTGTGCAAATCGAAGAAGATAGTCTCCCACAAGCTTGGGGGAGGCTTCTCCGATTACTTAATGCTTTGCTTGATCATCCTCTAAAGAAAAATGAAATACTTGATATCTTTTATAATGAACTAACCGATGCTTCCAAGGACTACTTGGATAGTTGTGCTGGTTGTGTTTTTAGGGAAAGGACAATCAACCAAGCTGAATTACTATTGAATAATATGTTGACTAATGAAAATAATTGGACTCTTTGTGAGCCAATTCCTGAGCCAATTGAGCCAACTCCTGAGCCTATTCCTAAACCAACTCCAAAGAAGAGGGGTGTTCTATTTCTCAGTCCTGAAGATATGCAAGAGGCAAAGAAATCAATGAAAGAAAAAGGTATTAAAGCTGAAGATGTTAAGAATTTACCACATATTAAAGAAATACATGGTTTTAATATACCGCCTATTGAGGAAACACATTGTCTTGATAACCCGACATAGGTAGTAAAGGTAAATTCTCTCTATAGATATGATAAAGTTGAAATTCCCTCTACTAAATTTCATAGCCTATGCTTAGATGAATTTGATGACTTTATGGCTAGACAAGAAAGTTTTAACGCTTATGTTGGTAGAGAATTAAAGAATAATGCTTTCGAGATAGGACGCTTGAGTGATTATATGGCTAGAGTTAAAGGTGAACTTAAACTCATTAGCAAATATGCTTCTTTGGCTACCACTCAAGCTGACAAGTACTTAAAGCTCAAAGTGATTTGCTCAATGAATTAAATAATAAACATGACTTTGCTGTTAGAGTGGCTACTAGAACTGGTAGAATGACTCAGGAACCTTTGTATCCTGAATGCCACCCTAAGAGAATCGAGCAGGATTCTCAGAGAAATAATTTAGAGGCACCTAGTTCTTCCAAAAAGAAGAAAAAGAAAAACGATAGGACTTTGCATGCTTCTAGTGAACCTGTTATAGACACACATGAGAATCCCAATGATATTTCTATTTCTGATGCTGAAGCACAATCAGTTGCTGAACATGAGCCTAGTGATAATGTTAATGATAATGTTCATGTTGATGCTCAACCTAGAAAAAACAATGAGGTAGAGATTGAACCTGCTGTTGATCTTGATAACCCACAATCAAAGAATCAACGTTATGATAAAAGATATTTTGTTGCTCGGAAGCACGGTAGAGAAACAGAACCATGGGTTCAGAAACCCATGCCTTTTCCTCCTAAACCATCCAATACAAAGGATGATGAGGATTTTGAGCGCTTTGCTGAAATGATTAGACCTATCTTCTTACATATGCGCTTAACTGATATGCTTAAAGTAAATCCTGATGCTAAGTACATGAAGGATATCATTACAAATAAAAGGAAGATACCGGAAGCTGAAATTTCTACCATGCTTGCTAATTATACTTCTAAGGGTGGAATACCAAAGAAACTTGGAGATCCAGGGGTACCGACTATACCATGCTCCATTAAAAGAAACTATGTTAAAACTGCTTTATGTGACCTTGGAGCCGGTGTTAGTGTTATGCCTCTCTCTCTATATCGTAGACTTTAATTGAATAAGTTGACACCTACTAAAATATCTTTGCAAATACCTGATAAATCAACTGCCATACCTGTCGGTATTTGCGAGGATGTCCTGTTGTGGCTGCAAATGTCACTATCTTAATGGACTTTGTTATTCTTGATATTCCCGAGGACGATAGTATGTCAATTATCCTTGGTAGACCCTTTTTGAATACAGCAGGGGCTATTATTGATTGCAACAAGGGGAATGTCACTTTTCATGTTAATGGTAATGAGCATATGGTACACTTTCCTAGGAAACAACCTCAAGTTCATAGCATCAATTCTATTAGAAGAGTTCCAACTATCATTATTGGTGGTTTTGAATTTCCTCTTCCTACTGTCAAGAAATAGTATGCTATTCTTATTGTTGGGGATGTTCATATCCCCGTTGAGGTAACCTAGTGTTATTCGAAATTTCTCCGGTTCCGTGTTATTCGGAATGAGTTTGTTAACAAGACTTGATCAACCGTGTTAGTGGATTCATTTTGATCATGAGATGGATGAAACTAGAAGGCACAACCTTCTGTACCCTCTTTTTACTTTCTGTTATTAAGAATAAATAAAGCAAAAATAGTATTATTTGTCTGTTTTTTGAATTATCCGTGCAATAAAAAATATCCCGAAAATAAAAGTGCTTCAAATGCCCTGCAAATTTAGTATGATTTTTTATGGAATATTTGAGGATTTTAGGCACTGAAAACACTGTAGGGGGGCAAGCATCTAGCCACGAGGGTGGAGGGCGCGCCCACACCCCCTTGGCGAGCGCCCCTGTCTTGTGGGCCCATGGTGGCCCCCCCATCCACTTATTCCTGCACCCACACACTCCATCTTCCTCACAAAAAAAATCCCCATCTAGCTCAAGCACTAGTTCTAGCTCATTTTGCTGCGATTTTCGATCTCCTTGCTCAAAGCTCCATTCACAAAACTGCTTTGGGAGATTGTTGCTTGGTATGTGACTCCTCCATTGGTCCAATTAGTTTTTGTTCTAGTACTTTATTCATTCCAAAATTTTGTTGTATAGGTGACCCTGTTCTTGAGCTTGCATGTTAATTTTATGAGGTCCGAAGTAATTCTAATGCATGATATAGGCTCTAGGCACTTGTAGGAGTAGTTGCTACCAATCTTGTTTAGTTTTATTCACTTTTATTTTGAAGTTACTAAAAATTTCAGAAATTTTTCAGAGAAAGAAATATGTCTAGGAGATTGTACCAAGATGGTTCCTCAACAAAGAGAGGACCTAGGCATGCTATGCGTGAGCAAGACGATGAACTACCAAGGGATGCTGAAGTGTGAGCTTGTGAGTGGCCGTCAGAAGAGTTTATGGTCAATGCAGGTATTAAGGATGAATTTGACGCATATGAGCGTAATGCCTCTTGATGACTTCTTACAAGATAAGTGTCCTCAGTACTACCAATTGACTGATTCATTCGTAAGAAGGTTTAAATATACATCTTTGCGTAATTCTCAGAGTGTCATGTTTGATATTTATGATCAATCTTATACCATGGACTTAAAAGATTTTACAACTGCTTGCAAACTCCCGCAGTGGGGCAATGTTCATGAACCCCACAGATCTGAATATAAAGACTTTGTTGCTGGTATTACTGTGGGAGAATCTAGGGATATAGCACAAGCTACCATGGGGAGCATTCATTTTGCTGCTATACATTATTTTGCTCTCTTCATTGGTAGATGCATTAACGGTAAAGATGAAGCATGTCACATGTGTGTCCCTGATCTTTGTGTCCTCAAGAGTGCTGTGTTAGGTAATAAAGATTAGAACTTGGGGGCAATAGTTGCACGTAGGTTGCATAATAATGGTATATCTGGAGATTTATTTGGAGGGATTTATGCGACCCGTGTTGCTAATTATCTTGGTATAGCCCCACGAGAAGAGGATATGGAGTTGCTTCCTACTTATTTCGATTATGACGCGATGGTCAAACATCATTTTCTTTTGAGAAATGAGCAATTCCTCCAGCATTGACTAATCTTTGACAGACGTAGCTCTGTCCATGTTACTCTCCTTGCTCCTTCCCTTTTTGATTACCAGGCAAAACGAAGATATGTTGTTACCAGGGAGGAGGCAGCTGAACATGAGGGGAGAGCGGAGGCAGCTCGCCAACATGCCACTACTCAGGATGCATTTGCTGCTGCATCTCAGTATGACCCCAGTTATAACTTCGGATATCAGCCAGGCTATCCATGGCATTAGACCAAACTAGGCCAAAAGCCTATGCTTGGGGGAGTACGTATTTCTCACCGACTTTACATTCATGTTCACACATTATTCTAGTCATCGTTGCTCATACCCTTTCATTGTATTATCCATGCTAGTTTAATTTATTTTTCTAGCTTTCTTCTTGTGTGCTTGATAAACCTTAAGAAAAACCAAAACAATTAGTTAGTTTAATTTCCATGCTTGTAGTAGTAACTAAAATGAAAACCCAAAATGATTTCTCATTCTTGTTTTACTTGTTGGGAGCTTTCCCGTGTAAATAGTTTTATTTCTTTTCTTTCCTTTGGGGATCGAGAGTAGAAGACCATATTGAAAATGTTCAGTGGCTCTCATATGCATGATTGTTTATTTAACTTAGAGCCCATATTACTTTGTCTTCTCTCTTGAATTGAATGCTTGCAGATTCCAGCTTAGTCCAATGCACGTGCACTATTATTATTATAAACACCATTCGGTCGTGCAAGTGAAAGGCAATAATGACGATATATGATGAAATGATTGAGGTGAGAAAAGCTGGTATGAACTCAGCCTCTCTTGTTTTTGTAAATACGATGAGTTCATCATTCCTGATTCAGCCTATTATGAAGTAAACATATTTGCAATGACATTTAGAGATTATAGTTGCTTATGCCATGCTTAATTAGCTATGAGTTATAATGGTTTACCTTGTGTGCCAACACGCTATTAAAATGATTATGATGTTGTATGATGGGATGGTATCCTCCTTTGAATGAATTGAGTGACTCGACTTGGCACATGTTCACGCATGTAGTTGACCAAAATCAACATAGCCTTCACGATATTTATGTTCATGGTGGATTATATCCTACTCATGATTGTACTTGGTGTAAATTAATTTTAATGCATGTTCATGACTGTTGTCACTCTCTCAGTTGGTCGCTTCGGAGTCTTTTACTAGCCTTCACCTGTACTAAGCGGGAATACTGCTTGTGCATCCAAACTCCATAAACCCCAAAGTTATTCCATATGAGTCCACCATACCTTCCTATATACGGTATCTACCTATCGTTCCAAGTAAATTTGTATGTGCCAAACTCCAAACCTTCAAATGAAATTTTGTTTTGTATGCTCGAGCAGCTCATGTTTCAACTAGGGCTGTCTGTATCCTCCATGGTACGTGGGTTATTCTCAAGAGGACTGGACTCCGCTCCTCATTCACGAGAAAATGGCTGGTAACTGGGATACCCACTCCCATGATAAAAAAGATCAAAGTAAATCAAAATAATTAAACAAAACTCCCCCAGGGTTGTTGTTAGTTGGAGGCACTCATTGTTTCGAGCAAGCCATGTATTGATGCTTGTTGGTGGTGGGGGAGTATAAACTTTTACCATTCTGTTTGGGAACCGCCTATAATGTATGTAGCATGGAAGATATCGCCATCTCATAGTTGTTGCGTTGACAGTGAAAGTATGCCGCTCAAAATTTTATTCATCTATATTTTAAAATCGAGCTCTGGCACCTCTACAAATCCCTGCTTCCCTCTGCGAAGGGTCTATCTATTTACTTTTATGTTGAGTCATCACCTTCTTATTAAAAAGCACCCGCTGGATAGCACATTGTTATTTGCATGTATTACTATTAGTTTATATTGGGTATGACTTGACTGGATCTCTTTTACCATGAATTACAATGTTTAGTCAGTCCTTGGCCTTTAAAGGTGCTCTGGATTTATGTTTTGCAGTCTCAGAAAGGGCTAGTGAGATACCATCTTGTTATATCATATTATGATTGTTTTGAGAAAGTGTTGTCATCCGAGTTTTATTATTATCGCTCGCTAGTTGACTATGCCATTGATATGAGAAAATATGAGACCTAAGTGTTATTGTGAATATGGTTAGTTCATAATCTTTGCTGAAAACTTGAATGCTGGCTTTACATATTTACAATAGCAAGAGCAAATAGAGTTTGTAAAATTTTTTCTTTATCACTTTCAGTTTATCAACTGAATTGCTTGACGACAAGCAAAGGTTTAAGCTTGGGGGAGTTGATACGTCTCCAACGTATCTACTTTTCCAAACATTTTTGCCCTTGTTTTGGACTCTAATTTGCATGATTTGAATTAAACTAACCCGGACTGACGCTGTTTTTAGCAGAACTACCATGTTGTTGTTTATTGTGCAGAAAACAGAAGCTCTCAGAATGACTTGAAAATCCACAGAGATAACTGTTGGAAAATATAAAAAATACTAGCGAAAGAATCAAGGCCAGGGGGTCCACACCCTGTCCACGAGGGTGGGGGGCGCGCCCTCCCCCCTGGGTGCGCCCCCCTATCTCGTGGGCCCCCTGATGCTCCACCGACCTCAACTCCAACTCCATATATTCTGTTTTGCGGAGAGAAAAAATCAGAGAGAAAGTTTCATCGCGTTTTACGATACGAAGCAGCCGCCAAGCCCTAATCTCTCTCGGGAGGGCTGATCTAGAGTCCGTTCGGGGCTCCAGAGAGGCGGATTCATCGCTGTCATCATCATCAACCATCCTCCATCACCAATTTCATGATGCTCACCGTTGTGCGTGAGTAATTTCATTGTAGGCTTGCTGGACGGTGATGGGTTGGATGATATTTACCATGTAATCAAGTTAGTTTTGTTAGGGTTTGATCCCTAGTATCCACTATGTTCTGAGATTGATGTTGCTATGACTTTGCTATGCTTAATGCTTGTCACTAGGGCCCGAGTGCCATTATTTCAGATCTGAACCTATTATGTTTTCATGAATATATGTGAGTTCTTGATCCTATCTTGCAAGTCTATAGTCACCTATTATGTGTTATGATCCGACAACCCCGAAGTGACAATAATCGGGATACTTCTCGGTGATGACCATAGTTTTAGGAGTTCATGTATTCACTATGTGTTAATGCTTTGGTCTGGTACTCTATTAAAAGGAGGCCTTAATATCCCTTAGTTTCCACTAGGACCACGCTGCCACGGGAGGGTAGGACAAGAGATGTCATGAAAGTTCTTTTCCATAAGCACGTATGACTATATTCAGAATACATGCCTACATTACATTGATGAACTGGAGCTAGTTCTGTGTCACCCTATGTTATTGCTATTACATGAGGAATCGCATCCGACATAATTTTCCATCACTGATCCAATGCCTATGAGCATTTCACATATTGTGATTCGCTTATTTACTTTTCTGTTGCTATTGTTACAACTACTACAAAATTGCTATCTTTACTTTTGCCACTTTTACCATTACTATCATACTACTTTGCTACTAAATACTTTGTTGCAGATACTAAGTTATCCAGGTGTGGTTGAATTGGAAACTCAACTGCTAATACTTAAGAGTATTCTTTGGCTCGCCTTGTGTCGAATCAATAAATTTGGGTTGAATACTCTACCCTCGAAAGCTGTTGCGATCCCCTATACTTGTGGGTTATCAAGACTAATTTCTTGCAGCATTGCCGGGGAGGATAGCTCTATTCTTTGAGTCACTTGGGATTTATACCTAGTGATCACTATGAGGAACTTGAAAGACGAAAGAACTAAGATTTTTTCCCTCAACTACGAGGGGAGGTAAGGAACTGCCATCTAGCTCTGCACTAGATTCTCCTTCTATTTTGAGTAAGCTTGCGACACGTAAACCTGCTACTGCTATGAATTCCGATATGTCGCATGTTATTGATGATGCCACTTATTCTATGCATGATACTTATGATGAAACTACTTTTGTGCATGATACTACTATGCCATTAGTTGAATTTCTTGATGAACAACTTGCTAGGGTTAGAGAGAATGAAATTATTAATGATGATATTATTGATGCTAGTGATGATGAAAGTTCTCCCCCCTGATTATGAAATGCCTGTTGTTCCTGAGGGTTATGTTATGGATGAAGAAGCTGCTAGAGCTATTTTTTTCTTGCAAAGAGAGATATGACCTTAAGAAGTTATTAGCTAAATGGAAGCAACAATCCCTTAATGCTAGAATGAAACCTGACCCCGCTTTTGCTACTTCACCAATCTGTGTTACTGATAAGGATTATGAATTCTTTGTTGATCCTGAAATAATTACTTTGGTTGAATCTGATCCTTTTTATGGCTATGAATCTGAAACTGTTGTGGCACATCTTTCCAAGTTAAATGATATAGCCACCCTGTTTACTAATGATGAGAAGTCTCGCTATTATTATATCCTTAAGATATTTCCGTTCTCATTAAAGGGTGATGCTAAAACTTGGTTTAACTCTCTTGATCCTGGTTGTGTGTGTAGTCCCCAGGATATGATTTATTACTTCTCTACTAAACATTTCCCTGCTCCTAGGAAACAAGCTGCCTTGCGGGAAATATATAATTTTGTGCAAATTGAAGAAGAGAGTCTCCCACAAGCTTGGGGGAGGCTTCTCCGCTTACTTAATGCTTTGCCTGATCATCCTCTGAAGAAAAATGAAATACTTGATGTCTTTTATAATGGATTAACCGATGCTTCCAAGGACTACTTGGATAGTTGTGCTGGTTGTGTTTTCAGGGAAAGGGCAGTCGACCAAGCTGAATTACTATTGAATAATATGTTGACTAATGAAAATAATTGGACTCTTCCTGAGCCAATTCCTGAGCCAATTGAGCCAACTCCTGAGCCTATTCCGAAACCAACTCCGAAGAAGAGGGGTGTTCTATTTCTCAGTCCTGAAGATATGCAAGAGGCAAAGAAATTAATGCAAGAAAAATGTATTAAAGCTGAAGATGTTAAGAATTTACCAGCTATTGAAGAAATATATGGTCTTCATATACCGCATGTTGAGGAAACACATTGTCTTGATAACCCGGCACATGTAGTAAAGGTAAATTCTCTCTATAGATATGATAAAGTTGAAATTCCCTCTACTACATTTCATAGCCCATGCTTAGATGAGTTTGATGACTTTATGGCTAGACAAGAAAGTTTTAAAGCTTATGTTGACAAACAATTAAAGAATTATGCTTTTGAGATAGGACACTTGTAGCGACCAGACCTCAAACAGTCTGATCTCTGTGCTCAGTGTCATCCCTGGATCAGTAATGCTGACACCACACAGTACTTGGAGGATTTATAATAGAGTAGCAATCACACACTTATTACATCGAATGTCTCAACAGAGAATTTATTGAAATAAATATGGCTTAAGGCCATCTAAAATCGATAACAGCGGAAGACGTGGAAGATAAGCGAGTCCATCAACTCCAACGGCATCACTGAGTATAGAACCACGACCTAAAAGCACCTTACTCGTCGTCTGAAAAGTCTGCAACATGAAACGTTGCAGCCCGAAAACGGGTCAGCACATGGAATATGCTGGCAATGTAACACATAGATGATAACAATGGATTAAGCTATAATACATGCATATTTGGCTGGTGGGAAAGCTCTATGGTTACAGTTTTGCATAAAGCCAATTTTTCCCTACTACAAAGGAATAAATTTATTTAACTATCATGGTGGTTGTTAAACATTGAGAATGGTTGACAGCATTCTCAATCCCAATTAAAAGTACTCATTAAACCCAACAATATTAAATTAGAGTAACATGATGAGATTCACATGATATCCAGGTACTAGATACTCAAAACGTCCATAACCGGGGACACGGCTAACCATGATTAGTTTATACACTCTGCAGAGGTTTGCGCACTTTTCCCCACAAGACTCGATCGCCTCCGTTTGATTCCTCGCACTACATGATGTTTGAGAAACGGATGACCGAGACATAGTCTTTCGGAAGCACTAGCACCTTACATGTGGGTAGACCGGTACACCTACTTTCCCCTACATCTGCTAGTCTACCCGTAAGAGTTCGCACAACTTAATCAACTATGCCAGAGCCCATAATGGCTTGTGGCTGCACACGTAAGTTTCTAGTTTGAATAATCTCATGATCCCTTTGAGCCTGGGTGGCGGTCCGAAGAAATACAGGCAAGTCCTGATAGAAACCAGGTGCCTCAATCCACCCAGATGTGTGTTTAAGTTGCCACCTTAAATAAACCATTAATTTAACAATCTCACATCTGTCATGGATACACTCACCCAATCCACGTCTACTAGCATAGCATGGCATAATAAGCAAACGTAGAAGTAACTCCCAAGGGTTTGATAATAAAACAGGTAATAGGTACTACCTCATCTACTTCCCATCCCACAATTTAATTAGATCCTAATCATGCAATGTTTGAGGATTGGTCTAATGCATAAAAACTGGGTATGAGAAAAGGTATGATCAAAGTGTTACTTGCGTTGCTGATGATCCGCGAAACCTAGAGACTCGAAGTAACAGGCGGCGCACTCCGGGTATTCTATCACAGACAAACAAACATACAAACAATAAGTACTCATCTAATGCACAGGTAAAACTCGAATAAATGATCTAACCTGAAAAGTTCAACTTAAGAACTTCGGATTGCAAAAAGAACCAAATCAAACAAAGCAACGAAGGTCAAACGCGAAAGAAAACAACTTCGTTTTACTAATCTGGATCTAAGTCAAATTTTACAGAAGCGAAAACTTGTTTAAGTTGACTATTCGGAAAGAGGGTTTCGAGACGAAACTCCAGGCGCTTGAATCGCCTGATTCCGATAAACGAGCGAAAAGTTATACTAAAACGAAGATCGGATCAGGAATCGCGATCAGAAAAATCGTGGATTAAATCCGAGAAAAAGAAAAACGACGAACGGGCTGAGGAACGAACGTTCGTTGACTAAACAGATCTGACGAGTACGTTCGTTAAAATGAATGAACGAGCGAACGCTCGCTAATTAAACTAAACCAAAAATAAAACCGATCTAATAATAAAAAAACCGAAACTAAAAAAAAACGAAAATAAACCGACGGAAAATTGATCGGTTTTCTAAAAAAAACCGGCACGGAAGTCGAGGCAGCGGCAAACCTTGGCGAGCGTGCGGGTGGCGGGGTCGGCGGGGTCCGGCGACAGCGGCGGGGTCAGGCGGCGGCTCGGCGGGCGGGGCGGCGGCGCGGCTGGCGGCTGCTGGCGGCGGCGGCGGCTGGCGACGTCGGCGGATCGGGCTGGTGCGGCGGCTATGGTTTTGGGGCGACTGGGCCTCCCCGTCTTATAAAGCCCCGCGGGCCGGGAGTCCTAGGCGGACACGGCCCGTAGGTCGGTTACGCGTTTTTTTAAATAATTCCGCGCAGAAGAAAAATAAAAAGAAATACTAAACGGACTCCAAAAATCCCGAAATAAATTTTCCCCGGCTTCTAAAATCAAGACGGACAAGAAGAACATTTATTTGGGGCCTAAATGCAATTTTGAAAATCACGCATTTTCCTAAATCCAAATAAAAGGGCGAAAAACTCCAAAATAAATCTTATTTGATTTTTTTTATTAAATCTTCATTATTTCTTTATTTTGGGAAAGTCATTTTATTCCCTCTCTAAATTTTTGGTAGTAGAAATAATTGAAGATAAAATAAATAAAATCAATGATCTTATTTTCAAAATTTGAGAAAAACTCAAATAAGAAAATAACGAAATCCCCAACTCTCTCCGTGGGTCCTTGAGTTGCATAGAATTTCTAGGATCGAGCCAACAATGCAACAAAAATATGATATGCAATGATGATCTATGTATAACATTCCAAATTGGAAATTTGGGATGTTACAAACCTACCCCCCTTAAGATGAATCTCGCCCTCGAGATTCGGGTTGGCTAGCAAATAGGTGAGGGTGGTCCTTGAGCAGATCTTCCTCTCGCTTCCAGGTGGCTTCCTCCTCGGTGTGGTGGCTCCACTAAACTTTGCAAAACTTGATAACCTTACTGCGGGTAACTCGACTGGCATAATCCAGAATTCTAACTGGTTTCTCTTCATAAGTCAAATCATCCTTCAACTGAATTGCTTCCAGTGGCACTGTATCTCTCAGTGGTATATCAGCCATCTCTGCGTGACACTTCTTCAACTGAGAAACATGGAACACATCGTGAACTCCTGACAATCCCTCAGGTAATTCCAACTTGTACGCTACTTCTCCCATGCGTTCCAAAACTTTGTATGGCCCCACAAAACGTGGCGCTAACTTCCCTTTAACTCCAAAACGCTTAACTCCTCGAAGTGGAGATACTCGAAGATAAACTCTGTCTCCGACTTCGTGTTCTATCTCCTTGCGTTTCGAATCTGCATAACTCTTATGTCTTGACTAAGCTACCTTGAGCCTGTCGCGGATCAGTTTTACCTTATGTTCAGACTCCTTAATCAAATCCGGTCCAAACAACTGGCGGTCTCCCACCTCATCCCACAACAACGGGGTTCTGCACCTCCTTCCGTACAAGGCTTCGAAAGGGGCCATCTTCAAACTGGATTGATAACTGTTGTTGTAAGAAAACTCCGCGTATGGCAAGTTGTCATCCCAACTTGATCCATAATCCAAAACACAAGCTCTAAGCATATCCTCCAAAATTTGATTGACTCTCTCGGTCTGTCCATCTGTCTGTGGATGGAATGTTGTGCTAAACTCCAGCCTGGTTCCCAATGTTTCGTGCAACTGCTTCCAGAACTTTGAGGTGAATTGGGTTCCTCTATCTGATACGATACTCCTCGGAACTCCATGCAAACATACAATCCTTGTCATGTATATCTTAGCCAATTTGGCACCGCTGTAGGTAGTCTTTACTGGGATGAAATGAGCTACCTTTGTCAAACGATCGACTACAACCCAAATTGAGTCATAGCCTGAACGAGTCCTGGGCAATCCCGTGATGAAATCCATGCCTAGTTTGTCCCACTTCCATTCGGGTATAGGCAATGGCTGCAACAATCCGGCTGGCTTCTGGTGTTCTGCTTTCACCCTCTGACATACATCACAAACTGCTACATACTCTGCAATATCCTTCTTCATTCCGGTCCACCAGAAAGTTTCCTTCAAATCCAAATACATCTTGGTATTTCCGGGGTGAATCGAATATGGTGAATCATGTGCCTCTTGCAGAATCAACTTCCTGATCTCCGGGTCATTGGGCACATAAACACGGTCCTCAAATCGTAGGGTATCGTACTCATCCTCACGAAATCCCTTAGCCTTCCCTTCGCTCATTTTCTCCTTTATAGAGGCAACTTCTTTATCTGTCTTTTGAGCTTCTCTAATTTTATCCATCAATGTAGACTGAATCTCCATTGCTGCTACATAGCCTCTCGGAACTATTTCCAAACATAGATCATGAAGATCCTCGGCTGACTCCTTGGGTATTCCTCCCATCATTAGTGTATAGACGTGGCTCTTATGGCTCAACGCGTCTGCTACAACGTTAGCCTTCCTGGGGTGATAATGCAATCTCATATCATAATCCTTAATAAGCTCCAACCATCTCCTCTGCCTCAGATTTAACTCCTTCTGCATGAAGATGTACTTCAAACTCTTGTGATCCGTGTACACCTCACAATGATTCCTAATGAGAAAATGTCTCCACGTTTTCAGTGCGTGCACTACGGCTGCTAACTCCAAATCATGAGTAGCATAATTCAACTCATGAGGCTTAAGTTGTCGTGAAGCATACGAAACAACTCTTCCCTCCTACATAAGCACTGCTCCAAGTCCTCGACGTGAAGCGTTGCAATACACTTCATAATCCTTAGTATGATCTGGCAGAATTAATACTGGTGAGGTAACCAAACGTTTCTTCAATTCCTGGAAACTAGCCTCACACTCCTCAGTCCAAATGAACTTAGTATGCTTCTTCAACAACTCTGTCATAGGCTTTGCAATCTTCGAGAAATTTTCAATAAATCTGCGGTAGTATCCTGCGAGTCTAAGGAAACTCCGGATTTCTCCAACTATTGTTGGTGCTTCCCAGTTTGTCACAGTGACAACTTTAGTGGGGTCTACTGCGATACCTTCTCCGGATATAACATGTCCGAGAAATCCAACTTCTTTCAACCAAAACTCACACTTGCTGAACTTGGCGTATAGCTGATGTTCTCTGAGCTTCTCGAGTACCACACGCAAGTGTTCTTTATGTTCCTCTTCATTCTTCGAGTAAACCAAAATATCATCAATGAACACCACGACGAACTTATCCAAAAACTCCATAAACACCTTGTTCATCATGTTCATAAAATAGGCTGGGGCGTTAGTCAGACCAAATGACATAACGGTATACTCATACAGCCCATACCTGGTGGTAAAAGCCGTCTTCGGTATATCTTGCTCCCGAATCTTCAACTGATGGTATCCTGATCGCAAATCGATCTTGGAAAACACCTTAGCTCCTTGCAACCGATCAAACAGATCATTGATCATTGGTAGTGGGTACTTGTTCTTGATTGTTACTTCATTCAATCCGCGATAATCAACAACCATTCTTAACGATCCATCCTTCTTCTCCACCAGAAGTACTGGCGATCCCCAAGGCGAAGAACTTGGGCGAATAAAACCTTTGTCCAACAGCTCCTTAATCTGCTTCTTAATTTCCTCCAAATCTTGGGCTGGCATCCTGTACGGTCTCTTGGATATCGGCCCCGTGCCTGGCAGTAGTTCAATTAAGAACTCAATGTCTCTATCCGGTGGCATGCCTGGCAACTCTTCTGGAAATACATCGGGGAAATCCTTTACCACTGGTACTTCCTCCTGCACAACTCCTGATAAGGAATTTACATGTGCTCTCCTCGGCTCATGCCGTGATACATACTTGATTCTTATTCCTTCTGGTGTCGTAAGCAAAATTGTCTTGCTGGCGCAATCAATGTTTCCTCCATACATCGACAGCCAATCCATACCAAGAATTACATCCAAACCTTGGGATTCCAATATAATTAAATCCGTTGGGAAAACATGCCTTCCTATTCTTAATGGCACCTGAAAGCATCCTTGACTGACCATAAACTCAGCTCCCGGTGCACTTACTAGCATGGGTGTCTTAAGAGTCTTAGTGGGAAGGCTAAACTTATCCACAAATCCCCTTGATATGTATGAATGCGATGCACCAGTATCGAAAAGAACAACTGCAGTAAATGCCTTAACCAAAAACTTACCTATTACTGCGTCTGGCTGAGCTTCAACCTCCTCCACGGTAACGTGGTTCACTTGCCCCCTGTTGAAAGGGTTCGGCTTCTTTCCTGAGCTTCCATTGCCATTTCCATTTTGGGCTTCCGGGCAATCATTTGCATAATGCCCAGTCTTACGGCACTAACAAGTGATATGACTCAGGTCTACCTTGGATGGTGTTGACGGGTTGGTGCGGCTTTGTCCATTGCTTCCTCCATTCCCGTTTCCATTCTTTGTGCCATTATGATTGTGCGAGCTGCCTCCTCCATGAGTATGCTGAAAGTGTCCTCCTGACTTTGGGGTAAAGCGTGGTTTCTGCTGAGCTCCAGAATTGTACTTCCCCTGTGCATACTTCTCTTACGATTATCAATCTGCTGCTGCTTCCCTTCAATCATAAGAGCACGATCTACTAACTCCTGGTAGTTATTGAAAGTGGCTACCATCAACTGCATGCTCAGCTCATCATTCAATCCTTCTAGAAACTTCTCCTGCTTAGCTGCATCCGTAGCAACGTCATCTGGGGCATAACGTGCTAGCTTACTGAAATCATCCACATACTGGCCAACTGTCCGTCCTCCTTGGCGTAAGTTGCGAAACTCACGCTTCTTCATGGCCATAGCTCCTGCTGAAACATGGGCAGTACGAAAAGCTTGCTGAAACTGATTCCATGTGACAGTGTCTACAGGGTAAGTGGCTGTAAAATTCTCCCACCATGCTGCTGCGGGTCCGTCAAGCTGATGTGCGGCAAACTTCACCTTTTCTCCATCCGTGCATCCTGCAGTGGTCAACTCCCTCCCTATCTTACGGAGCCAATCATCTGCTACTATCGGCTCGGTGCTACTGGAAAACACCGGCGGATTCAACCTTAAGAAACGTGCCAGATGGTCAACAGGTGGTGGTGGTGGTGGGTTGTTGTTGTTGTTGCCTTGGTTCTGTACCAATGTTTGAATCAAGGTATTCTGCTGCTGAATCAACTGAGTGATCTCTGGCGGAAAAACAAACTCGGGGTCGCGTCTCGGAGGCATCTGAGGGTTTAAAGGGGAGAGTTAAGAATAGAATGAGGTCTAGTGAGATAACACTACCCATATGCACATGAGACAAAACACACAATATCATTCCAATCAATTCAAACAAGGGCATACAACGGTCTAACTATCGTTACAAAAGTGCTTGGACTAAAACTAATTAAATGGTGGAAAATTCTACTACTGTTATGGTGGTCAACTAGAAAAACTGCTCCGATGCAGATTCCATGATATCTGCTCCAGCTTCATCAACATAGTCATCATCGCTGTCGTCGGGATCCGAGTCGGTGTCGTCGATGATGATATAATTATCTGGGCAAGTAGGTTCATCCTCTTCTCCTCTGGGTGCTGATCCTCCCATGAATACTCCAATCTTCTCCTTAAGGTCGCCGTTCTGTCTTACTAGAGCGACGATTTCTTCCATATAGTCTTTACGTGTAGCCTTGAGTTCTTCTTCTAGCTCCTTGATCTTGGTCATAGCCTTCTGCAGATCCTCCATATCTGCGCACATCTGATTTTCCTGGCGTCGGATGTGTTGGTTTAACTCCTGAATATAAGCTGCGATTGATCTGTCCCTCCTGGTAGTGATCATCTCCCAATGCTCATCTCGGCGCCCACAAATCTGGTAGATAGTATTCTTGAGATCGTTGTAGTAAACTTCTCCAATTCGTCCCATGGCGATGTGAGCTGCCATGCTCTTTCCTAGGCTCCATGTTGGTGCATCAAAGGTAAATTCTATTGGTTCCGTGACTGGTGCAAATGTCCTTCCTGGAATGTAGACTTGAATCCTCCAGCGCTCCTCTTCGGGTAAAGTGGCGTTGAAAGTCCCAGTGAAGCTTGGTACTCCTATGTTCAGGTATCTAGTGGCTTCCTTCAAGTGACATCCAAAAGGTGAGTTCTCATCTGGTTGTGCGAACTTGATCCTTGCATCCGCCATCCTAAAGAATAGAAAAGATGAGGAGTCAGAAATGAGAAGAAAGAGTAGTGATCTAGGCTTAAGCTTAGTGGCCGTGTCCTACAGTCAGCGTGTGCTCTGATACCACCTTGTAGCGACCAGACCTCAAACAGTCTGATCTCTGTGCTCAGTGTCATCCCTGGATCAGTAATGCTGACACCACACAGTACTTGGAGGATTTATAACAGAGTAGCAATCACACACTTATTACATCGAATGTCTCAAAAGAGAACTTATTGAAATAAATATGGCTTAAGGCCATCTAAAATCGATAACAGCGAAAGACTTGGAAGATAAGCAAGTTCATCAACTCCAACGGCATCACTGAGTATAGAACCACGACCTAAAAGCATCTTACTCGTCGTCTGAAAAGTCTGCAACATGAAACGTTGCAGCCCGAAAACGGGTCAGCACATGGAATATGCTGGCAATGTAACACATAGAGGATAACAATGGATTAAGCTATACTACATGCATATTTGGCTGGTGGAAAAGCTCTATGGTTACAGTTTTGCATAAAGCCAATTTTTCCCTACTGCAAAGGAATAAATTTATTTAACTATCATGGTGGTTGTTAAACATTGAGAATGGTTGACAGCATTCTCAATCCCAATTAAAAGTACTCATTAAACCCAACAATATTAAATTAGAGTAACATGATGAGATTCACATGATATCCAGGTACTAGATACTCAAAACGTCCATAACCGGGGACACGGCTAACCATGATTAGTTTATACACTCTGCAGAGGTTTGCGCACTTTTCCCCACAAGACTCGATCGCCTCCGTTTGATTCCTCGCACTACATGATGTTTGAGAAACGGATGACCGAGACATAGTCTTTCGGAAGCACTAGCACCTTACATGTGGGTAGACCGGTACACCTACTTTCCCCTACATCTGCTAGTCTACCCGTAAGAGTTCGCACAACTTAGTCAACTATGCCAGAGCCCATAATGGCTTGTGGCTGCACACGTAAGTTTCTAGTTTGAATAATCTCATGATCCCTTTGAGCCTGGGTGGCGGTCCGAAGAAATACAGGCAAGTCCTGATAGAAACCAGGTGCCTCAATCCACCCAGATGTGTGTTTAAGTTGCCACCTTAAATAAACCATTGATTAACAATCTCACATCTGTCATGGATACACTCACCCAATCCACGTCTACTAGCATAGCATGGCATAATAAGCAAACGTAGAAGTAACTCCCAAGGGTTTGATAATAAAACAGGTAATAGGTACTACCTCAACTACTTCCCATCCCACAATTTAATTAGATCCTAATCATGCAATGTTTGAGGATTGATCTAATGCATAAAAACTGGGTAGTAGAAAAGGTATGATCAAAGTGTTACTTGCCTTGCTGATGATCCGCGAAACCTAGAGACTCGAAGTAACATGCGGCGCACTCCGGGTATTCTATCGCAGACAAACAAACAAACAAACAATAAGTACTCATCTAATGCACAGGTAAAACTCGAATAAACGATCTAACCTGAAAAGTTCAACTTAAGAACTCCGGTTTGCAAAAACAACCAAATCAAACAAAGCAACGAAGGTCAAACGGCGAAAGAATATAGCTTCATTTTCCTAATCTGGATCTAAGTCAAATTTTACAGAAGCAAAAACTTGTTTAAAATGATTATTCGGAAAGAGGGTTTCGAGACGAAACTCCAGGCGCTTCAATCGCCTGATTCTGATAAATGAGCGAAAAGTTATACTAAAACGAAAATCGGATCAGGAATCACGGTCAGAAAAATCGCGGATTAAATTCGAGAAAAAGAAAAATGATGAACGGGCTGACAAACGAACGTTCGTTGACTAAACAGATCTGACGAGTACGTTCGTCAAAACGAACAAACGAGCGAACGCTCTCTAATTAAACGAAACCGAAAATAAAACCGGTCTAATAATAAAAAAACCGAAACTAAAAAAACCGAAAATAAACCGATGGAAAACCGATCGTTTTTCTAAAAAAAACGGCATGGAGGTCGAGGCGGCGGCGAACCTCGGCGAGCTTGCGGGCGGTGGGGTCGGCGGGGTCCGGCGACGGCGGCGGGGTCCGGCAGCGGCTCGGCGGGCGGGGCGGCGGCGCGGGGCGGCGGCGTGGCTGGCGGCTGCTCGCGGCGGCGGCGGCTGGCGGCGGCGGTGGATCGGGCTGGGCGGCTGCTAGGGTTTTGGGGCGGCTGGGCCTCCCCGGCTTATAAAGCCCCGCGGGCCGGGAGTCCTAGGCGGACACGGCCCGTAGGTCGGTTACGCGTTTTTTTAAATAATTCCGCGCAGAAGAAAAATAAAAAGAAATACTAAACGGACTCCAAAAATCCCGAAATAAAATTTTCCCCGGCTTCTAAAATCAAGACGGACAAGAAGAACATTTATTTGGGGCCTAAATGCAATTTTGAGAATTGCGCATTTTTCCTAAATCCAAATAAAAGGGCGAAAAACTCCAAAATAAATCTTATTTGATTTTTTATTAAATCTTCATTATTTCTTTATTTTGGGAAAGTCATTTTATTCCCTCTCTGAATTTTTGGTAGTAGAAATAATTGAAGATAAAATAAATAAAATCAATGATCCTATTTTCAAAATTTGAGAAAAACTCAAATAAGAAAATAACGAAATCCCCAACTCTCTCCGTGGGTCCTTGAGTTGCATAGAATTTCTAGGATCGAGCCAACAATGCAACAAAAATATGATATGCAATGATGATCTATGTATAACATTCCAAATTGAAAATTTGGGATGTTACAACACTTGAGTGATTATATGGCTAGAGTTAAAGGTGAACTTAAACTCATTAGCAAATATGCTTCTATGGTTACCACTCAAGCTGACAAGTACTTAAAGCTCAAAGTGATTTGCTAAATGAATTAAATAATAAACATGACTTTGTTGTTAGAGTGGCTACTAGAATTGGTAGAATGACTCAGGAACCTTTGTATCCTAAATGCCACCCTAAGAGAATCGAGCAGGATTCTCAGAGAAATAATTTAGAGGCACCTAGTTCTTCCAAAAAGAAGAAAAAGAAAAATGATAGGACTTTGCATGCTTCTAGTGAACCTGTTATAGACACACCTGAGAATCCCAATGATATTTCTATTTCTGAGGCTGAAACACAATAAGGTGATGAACATGAGCCTAGTGATAATGTTCATGTTGATGCTCAACCTAGCAAAAAAAATGAGGTAGAGATTCAACCTGCTGTTGATCTTGATAACCCAGAATCAAAGAATCAATGTTATGATAAAAGAGGTTTTGTTTCTAGGAAGCACAGTAGAGAAAGAGAACAATGGGTTCAGAAACCCATGCCTTTTCCTCCTAAACCATCCAGGACAAAGGATGATGAGGATTTTGAGCGCTTTGCTGAAATGATTACACTTATCTTCTTACGTATGCGCTTAACTGATATGCTTAAAGTAAATCCTTATGCTAAGTACATGAAGGATATCATTACAAATAAAAGAGAGATACTGGAAGCTGAAATTTCCACCATGCTTGCTAATTATACTTCTAAGGGTGGAATCCCAAAGAAACTTGGAGATCCCGGGGTACCGACTATACCATGCTCCATTAAAAGAAACTATGTTAAAACTGCTTTATGTGATCTTGGAGCCGGTGTTAGTGTTATGCCTCTCTCTTTATATCCTAGACTTGAATTGACTAAGTTGACACCTACTGAAATATCTTCGCAAATGGCTGATAAATCAACTGCCATATCTGTCGGTATTTGCGAGGATGTGCCTGTTGTTGTTGAAAATGTCACTATCTTAACGAACTTTGTTATTCTTGATATTCCCGAGGACGATAGTATGTCGATTATCCTTGGTAGAGCCTTTTTGAATACTGTAGGGGCTGTTATTGATTGCAACAAGGGCAATGCCACTTTTCATGTTAATGGTAATGAGCATACGGTACACTTTCCAAGGAAACAACCTCAAGTTCATAGCATCAATTCTATTGGAAGATTTCCAACTATCATTATTGGAGGTTTTGAATTTCCTCTTCCTACTGTCAAGAAAAAGTATGATATTCTTATTGTTGGGGATGTTCATATCCCCGTTGAGGTAACCTAGTGTTATTCGAAATTTCTCCGGTCCCGTGTTATTCGGAATGAGTTTGTTAACAAGACTTTATCAACATTGTTAGTGGATTCATTTTGATGATCATGAGATGGATGAAACTAGAAGGCACAACCTTCTATACCCTCTTTTTACTTCCTGTTATTAAGAATAAATAAAGCAAAAATAGTATTATTTGTCTGTTTTCTGAATTATCCATGCAATAAAAAATATCCAGAAAATAAAAGTGCTCCAAATGCCCTGCAAATTTAGTATGATTTTTTATGGAATATTTGAGGATTTTAGGCACTGAAAAAACACTGCAGGGGGCAAGCATATGGCCACGAGGGTGGAGGGCGCGCCCACACCCCCTGGGCGCGCGCCCCTGTCTCGTGGGCCCATGGTGGCCCCCTCCACTTATTCCTGCACCCACACACTCCATCTTCCTCCCAAAAAAATCCCCATCCAGCTCAAGCACGAGTTCTAGCTCATTTTGCTGCAATTTTCGATCTCCTTGCTCAAAGCTCCATTCACAAAACTGCTGTGGGAGATTGTTGCTTGTTATGTCACTCCTCCATTGGTCCAATTAGTTTTTGTTCTAGTACTTTATTCATTGCAAATTTTTGTTGTATAGGTGACCCTGTTCTTGAGCTTGCATGTTAATTTTATGAGGTCCGAAGTAATTCTAATGCATGATATAGGCTCTAGGCACTTGTAGGAGTAGTTGCTACCAATCTTGTTTAGTTTTATTCACTTTTATTTTGAAGTTACTAAAAATTTCAGAAATTTTTCAGAGAAAGAAATATGTCTAGGAGATTGTACCAAGGTGGTTCCTCAATAAAGAGAGGACCTAGGCATGCTATGCATGAGCAAGACGATGAACTACCAAGGGATGCTGAAGTGCGAGCTTGTGAGTGGCCGTCAGAAGAGTTTATGGTCAATGCACGCATTAAGGATGAATGTGACGCATATGTGCGTAATGCCGATCTTGAGGACTTCTTACAAGGTAAGTGTCCTCAGTACTACCAATTGACTGATTCATTCGTAAGAAGGTTTAAATATACATCTTCGCGTAATTCTCAGAGTGTCCTGTTTGATATTTATGATCAATCTTATACCATGGACTTAGAAGATTTTACAACTGCTTGCAAACTCCCGTAGTGGGGCAATGTTCATGAACCCCACAGATCTGAATATAAAGACTTTGTTGCTAGTATTACTGTGGGAGAATCTAAGGATATAGCACAAGCTACCATAGGGAGCATTCATTTTCCTCCTATATATTATTTTGCTCTCTTCATTGGTAGATGCATTAACGGTAAAGATGAAGCATGTCACATGTGTTTCCCTGATCTTTGTGTCCTCATGAGTGTTGTGTTAGGTAATAAAGATTACAACTTGGGGGCAATAGTTGCACGTAGGTTGCATAATAATAGTATATCTGGAGATTTATTTGGAGGGATTTATGCGACTAGTGTTGCTAATTATCTTGGTATAGCCCCACGAGAGGAGGATATGGAGTTGCTTCCTACTTATTTAGATTATGACGTGATGGTCAAACATCATTTTCTTTTGAGGAATGAGCATTTCCTCTAGTATCGACTAATCTTTGACAAACGTAGCTCTGTCCATGTTACTCTCCCTGCTCCTTCCCTTTTTGATTACCAGGCAAAACGAAGATATGTTGTTACCAGGGAGGAGGCAGCTGAACACAAGGGGAGAGTGGAGGCGGCTCGCCAACATGCCGCTGCTCAGGATGCATTTGCTGCTGCATCTCAGTACGACCCCGGTTATAACTTCGGATATCATCCAAGCTATCCTTGGCATTAGAATAAAATCAGAGAGAAAGTTTCATCACGTTTTACGATACGGAGCCGCCGCCAAGCCCTAATCTCTCTAGGGAGGGCTGATCTGGAGTTCGTTCGAGGCTCCGGAGAGGGGGATTCGTCGCCGTCGTCATCATCAACCATCCTCCATCACCAATTTCATGATGCTCACCGCCGTGCGTGAGTAATTTCATCGTAGGCTTGCTGGACGGTGATGGGTTGGATGAGATTTACCATATAATCAAGTTAGTTTTGTTAGGGTTTGATCCCTAGTATCCACTATGTTCTAAGATTGATGTTGCTATGACTTTGCTATGCTTAATGCTTGTCACTAGGGCCCGGGTGCCATGATTTCAGATCGGAACCTATTATGTTTTCATGAATATATGTAAGTTATTGATCCTATCTTGCAAGTCTATAGTCACCTATTATGTGTTATGAGCCGACAACCCCGAAGTGACAATAATCGGGATACTTCTCGGTGATGACCGTAGTTTGAGGAGTTCGTGTATTCACTATGTGTTAATGCTTTGGTCCGGTACTCTATTAAAAGGAGGCCTTAATATCCCTTAGTTTCCACTAGGACCCCGCTGCCACGGGAGGGTAGGACAAAAGATGTCATGCAAGTTCTTTTCCATAAGCACGTATGACTATATTCGGAATACATGCCTACATTACATTGATGAACTGGAGCTAGTTCTGTGTCACCCTATGTTATAGATATTACATGAGGAATCGCATCTGACATACTTATCCATCACTGATCCAATGCCTACGAGCTTTTCACATATTGTGCTTCGCTTATTTACTTTTCCGTTGCTACTGTTACAACAACTACAAAACTGCTATCTTTACTTTTGCCACTGTTACCATTACTATCATACTACTTTGCTAGTAAATACTTTGCTACTGATACTAAGTTATCCAGGTGTGGTTGAATTGACAAGTCAACTGCTAATACTTAAGAATATTATTTGGCTCCCCTTGTCTCGAATCAATAAATTTGGGTTGAATACTCTACCCTCGAATGCTGTTGCGATCCCCTATACTTGTGGGTTATCATGGGCCACCCACACTCTTTTCCGTCAGCCAGCTGACGACAAAGCTTCTATGTCGTCAGCTGGCAGATGGCAAAGATCTGGCCGGCAGCAAACATGAACTTTGTCGTTAGCTCATTCTTTGCCGACGGTTTTCTTCAAGCTGATGGCAAAGACATTCTTTGCCATCAGCCAGCTGACAGCAAAGATCCTGATTCCAGTAGTGAGTGAAGCACATAGAGTATTCTAATCAATCATGATTCATGTGCGTCTCTCTCAAAAGGTATGTATAGCAAGGATGACTGTGGCAAACTAAAAAGCAAAGACTCAAATCATACAAGACGGTCCAAGCAAAACACATATCATGTGGTGAATAAAAATATAGCCTCAAGTAAAGTTACCGATAGACGAAGATGAAAGAGGGGATGCCTTCCGGGGCATACCCAAGCTTAGGCTCTTGGTTGTCCTTGAATATTACCTTGGGGTGCCTTGGGTATCCCCAAGCTTACGCTCTTGCCACTTCTTATTCCATAGTCCGTCAAATCCTTACCCAAAACTTGAAAACTTCACAACTCAAGACTCAACAAAAAATCTCATAAGCTCCGTTAGTACAAGAAAATAAATCACCACTTTATGATACTGCTTCAAAATCATTCTTTATTTATATTGGTATAATATCTACTGTATTCCCACTTTTCCATGGTTCATACCCCCGATACTACCCATAGATTCATCAAAATAAGCAAACAACACAAAGAAAACAGAATCTATCAAAAACAGAACAGTTTGTAGCAATCTATAACTCTCGAATACTTCTGTAACTCCAAAAATTCTGAAAAATTAGGACAACCTAGGCAATTTGGGCACCAATCCAGAGCAAAAAGAATCAGATCAAAAGCACGTTTCAGTAAAATCCTGGAAATTATTTACTGGGCATAAAAGTTTCCGTTTTTTAGCAGGATCAAGACAATTATCACCGTAAGCTATCTTAGAGGTCTTACTTGGCACAAACACTAATTAAAACACCAAACCACATCTAACTAGAGGCTAGATGAATTATTTATTACTAAACAGGAACAAAAAGCAAAGAACAAAAATAAAATTGGGTTGCCTCCCAACAAGAGCTATTGTTTAACGCCCTTAGCTAGGCATAAAAACACTAATAGATCTAGGTATTGTCTTCTTTGGTATGCAATTCTTCAATTGAACACGTATAATCCTTAGGATATTCTTTGGCTTTATCAATGATCAAACTCCTAGGCAAGAAATCAAGAAATTCATTCATGGAAAAAGGTTCCTTAATAACATCGAGAAAATTGGGGTGAACACTAATTGTTTTGAGATCTTGATTTTCCTTACTAGAATATTCACCCCTATTCTTAGGAACGTAAATAAACTTGGCAGTCTTAGTAGGAGGAAGATTTTGAGTAGTTTTAATGGAAAAAAAAGCGGAACCCAAGTTGGTAATAATATCCTCTAGTTTGCCAATTCTAACAGAATCTTGATCTATCTTTTCATTAACTATAGGTTCCTTTTCTTTAAGATTCTTTAAAGTAACTCCTAACTTGGATCCATATTGAGTAATATGATTATGAATATTTTTATCTAAATTTTCAATCAACTCAATGGTAGCAATTTTATTCACAATAATATCAAGCCTTTGCGTCACATGTTCCAAAGTTAAAACAATTTCGTTGAATAAAAGAGGTGGTGGGCCTAACAAATCTATCATAGCATTGTAAGAATCACAAGTATGTGTCCCCAAGAAAATTTCCCCCGGTAATAGTACCTAGAACATATCTATTCCAAGGAGTAACGCCCACATAAAAATTGCGAAGAAGAATGGCAGTAGATTGCTTTCGAGTAGATTTATTTTGAGCATTGCAAATTCTATACCAAGCATCTTCTAAATTTTCTCCCTCCCTTTGTTTACAATTGAGGACTTCATTATCGGGAGTACTAACAATGATGGGAATACAAGCCATGAAGGCGAATCAAGAGATCTAATACACGAGCACAACAAAAACCAAGCGAGAAAGACGAACAGAAGAGGGGCGAAGAAAAGGCAAATCTTTTCGAAAATCCTTTTAGAAGTGGAGGAGAGGAAAACGAGAGGCAAATGGTGAATAATGTAATGCAAGAGATGAGAGTTTATGATGGATACTTGGTATGTCTTGACTTGGCATAGATCTCCTCGGCAACGTGATACGTCTCCAACCTATCTATAATTTTTTATTGTTCCATGCTATAATATTATCTGTTTTGGATGTTTAATAGGCATTTATATGCTATTTTATATTATTTTTGGGACTAACCTATTAGCCGAGAGCCCAGTGCCAGTTTCTATTTTTTTGCCTGTTTTAGAGTTTCACAGAAAAGGAATACCAAACGGAGTCCAAACGGAATGAAACTTTTGCGATGATCTTTCTTTGACCAGAAGCAAACCAGGAGACGTGGAGATGAAGTCGGAGACTCAACGATGTGGCCACGGGGGTGCAGGGTGCGCCCGGGGGGTAGGGCGCGTCCCCTACCTCATGGGCCACTCAGAGCTCTCCTGACCTAGTTCCTTTGCCTATATATACTCTTATACCCCAAAAACATCACGGGGAGCCACGAAAACACTTTTCCACCGCCACAACCTTCTATACTCATGAGATCCAGTCTAGGTGCCTTTTCTGGCATCCTGCCAGAGGGGGATTCGATCACGGAGGGCTTCTACATCAACACCATTACCCTTCCGATGAAGCGTGAGTAGTTTACCATAGACCTACGGGTCCATATCTAGTAGCTAGATGGCTTCTTCTCTCTCTTTTATTCTCAAGACCATGTTTTCCTTAATGTTCTTGGAGATCTATTTGAGGTAATATTCTTTTGCGGTGTGTTTGCCGAGATCTGATGAATTGTGGATTTATGATCAGATTATCTATGAATATTATTTGAGTCTTCTCTGAATTCTTATATGCATGATTTGATATCTTTGCAAATCTCTTCGAATTATCGGTTTAGTTTGGCCTACTAGATTGGGTTTTCTTGCAATGGGAGAAGTGATTTGCTTTGGGTTCAATCTTGCGGTGTCCTTTCCCAGTGACAGCAGGGGCAGCAAGGCACATATTGTATTGTTGCCATCGAGGATAAAAAGATGGGGTTTTCATCATATTCCTTGAGTTAATTCCTCTACATCATGTCATCTTACTTAATGCATTACTCCGTTCTTTATGAACTTAATACTCTAGATGCATGCTGGATAGCGGTGGATGTGTGGAGTAATGATAAGTCTCCGACATATCTATAATTTTTGATTGTTCCATGCTATTATATTATCTGTTTTGGATGTTTAATGGGCTTTACTATGCACTTTTATATTATTTTGGTACTAACCTATTAACCAGATGCCTAGTGCAAATTGTTGTTTTTTGCCTATTTCAGTGTTTCGCAGAAAAGGAATATCATACGCAGTCCAAACGGAATGAAACCTTCGGGAGAATCATTTTTGGAACAAATGCAAACCAGGAGACTTAGAGTGAACGTCTAGGAAGCAACGAGGCGGCCACGAGGTAGAAGGGCGCGCCCGAGGGGTAGGCGCGCCCCCCACCCTCATGGGCCCCTCGTGGCTCCCCTGGCCAACTTCTTTCGCCTATATATACTCATATACCCTGAAAACACCAGGGAGCACCATAGATCGGGAGTTTCGCCGCCGCAAGCCTCTGTAGCCACCAAAAACCAATCGGGGCCCTGTTCCGGCACCCTGTCGGAGGGGGGATCCCTCACCGGTGGCCATCTTCATCATCCCGGCGCTCTCCATGATGAGGAGGGAGTATTTCACCCTCGGGGCTGAGGGTATGTACCAATAGTTATGTGTTTGATCTCTCTCTCTCTCTCTCTCGTGTTCTTGATTTGGCACGATCTTGATGTATCGCGAGCTTTGCTATTATAGTAGCATGCTCATATGGTGAACATTGTGTGACAAATTTGAAGCATGGGGTGTTCTTTGATTCCCTTCCTTATGAGTGGAGGTCGGGATCGCGCGATGGTTAACTCCTACCAACCCTTCCCCTAGGAGCATGCGTAGTAGTACTTTGCTTCGAGGGCTAATAAACTTTTGCAATAAATATATGAGTTCTTTATGACTAATGTGATTCCATGGATTATACGCTCTCTTACCCTTCCCCAATTAGCCTCTACGGTACCGTGCATTGCCCTTTCTCACCTTGAGAGTTCGTGCAAACTTCGCCGGTGCATCCAAACCCCGTGGTACGATACGCTCTATCACACATAAACCTCCTTATATCTTCCTCAAAACAGCCACCATACCTACCTATTATGGCATTTCCATAGCCATTCCGAGATATATTGCCATGCAACTTTCCACCGTTACGTTTATTATGACACGCTCCATCATTATCATATTGCTTTGCATGATCATGTAGTTGACATTGTATTTGTGGCAAAGCCACCTTTATAATTCTTTCATACATGTCGCTCTTGATTCATTGCATATCCCAGTACACCGCCGGAGGCATTCACATAGAGTCATATTTTGTCCTAAGTATTGGGTTGTAATTCTTGAGTTGTAAATAAATAGAAGTGTGATGATTTCCATTATTAGAGCATTGTCCCATGTGAGGAAAGGATAATGGAGAGTATGATTCCCCCACAAGTCTGGATGAGACTCCAGACTTTATGAAAAATAAAAGAGGCCAAATAAGCCCAAATAAAAAAAAGAGAACAAAAAGAGAGGCCAAAGAAGCCCAAATAAAAAAATGAGAGAAAAAGAGAGAAGGGACAATGTTACTATCCTTTTTCCACACTTGAGCTTCAAAATAGCACCATGATCTTCATGATAGAGAGTCTCCTATGTTGTCACTTTCATATACTAGTGGGAATTTTTCATTATAGAACTTGGCTTGTATATTCCAATGATGGGCTTCCTCAAAGTGCCCTAGGTCTTCGTGAGCAAGCAAGTTGGATGCACATCCACTTAGTTTCTTTTGATGAGCTTTCATACATTTATAGCTCTAGTGCATCTATTGCATGGCAATCCCTACTCCTTGTATTGACATCAATTGATGGGCATCTCCATATCCCATTGATTAGTCGTGTCAATATGAGACTTTCTCCTTTTTTTGTTTTCTCACATAATCCCTATCATCATACTCTAATATCCACCCATAGTGCTATGTCCATGGCTTTCGCTCATGTATTGTGTGAGGGTTGAAAAGGCTGAAGCGCATTAAAAAGTATGAACCAATTGCTTGGCTGAAACCAGGGTTGTGCATGATGGGAGCATTTTGTGTGACAAAAATGAAGCATGGCCAAACTATATGATTTTGTAGGGATAAGCTTTCTTTGGCTATGTTATTTTGATAAGACATAAACTGCTTGGTTAGCATGCTTGAAGTATTACTATTTGTTTGTCAATATTAAACTTTTATCTTGAATCTATTGGATCTGAACATTCATGCCACAATAAAGAGAATTACATTGAGAATTATGTTAGGTAGTATTCCACATCAAAAATTCTATTTTTATCATTTAGCTACTCGAGGACGAGCATGAATTAAGCTTGGGGATGCTTGATACATCTCCAATGTATCTATAATTTTTTATTGTTCCATGCTATTATATTATCTGTTTTGGATGTTTAATGGGCTTTACTATGCACTTTTATATTATTTTTGGGACTAACCTATTAACCGGCGGCCCAGTGCAAATTGTTGTTTTTTTGCCTATTTCAGTGTTTCACAGAAAAGGAATATCAAATGGAGTCCAAACGGAATGAAACCTTCGGGAGCATCGTTTTTGGAACAATACAATCCAGAAGACTTGGAATGGACGACAAGGAAGCAATGAGGCGGCCACGAGGTTGGAGGGCATGCCCAGGGGGGTAGGCGGGCCTCCCACCCTCGTGGGCCCCTCGTGGCTCCCCTGACCGACTTCTTTCACCTATATATATACTCATATACCCTGAAAACATTGGGGAGAACCATAGATTGGGAGTTTCGCCACCGCAAGCCTCTGTAACCACCAAAAACTAATCAGGGCCCTGTTCCGGCACCCTGCTAGAGGGAGGATCCCTCACCGGTGGCCATCTTCATCATCCTGGCGCTCTCCATGACAAGGAGGGAGTAGTTCACCCTCGAGGCTGAGGGTATGTACTAGTAGCTATGTGTTTGATCTCTCTCTCTCTCATGTTCTTGATTTGGCATGATCTTGATGTATCGCGAGCTTTGCTATTATAGTTGGATCTTATGATGTTTCTCCCCCTGTACTCTATTGTAATGGATTGAGTTTTCCCTTTGAAGTTATCTTATCGGATTGAGTCTTTAAGGATTTGAGAACAATTGGTGTATGTCTTGCATGTGCTTATCTATGGTGACAATGGGATATTCACGTGATCTACTTGATGTATGTTCTGGTGATTAACTTGCGGGTTCAGTGACCCTGTGAACTTATGCATAGGGGTTGGCACACGTTTTCGTCTTGACTCTCCGGTAGAAACTTTGGGGCACTATTTGAAGTACTTTGTGTTGGTTTGAATAGATGAATCTGAGATCGTGTGATGCATATCGTATAATCATACCCATGTATACTTGAGGTGACATTGGAGTATATAGGTGACATTAGGGTTTTGGTTGATGTGTGTCTTAAGGTGTTATTCTAGTATGAACTCTATGATAGATCGAACAGAAAGAATAGCTTCGTGTTATTTTACTACGAACTCATGAATAGATCAATCAGAAAGAATAACTTTGAGGTGGTTTCATACCCTACAATAATCTCTTCGTTTGTTCTGCGCTATTAGTGACTTTGGAGTGACTCTTTGTTGCATGTTAAGGGATAGTTATATGATCCAGTTATGTTATTATTGTTGAGAGAACTTGCACTAGTGAAAGTATGAACCTTAGGCCTTGTTTCCTAACATTGCAATACGATTTGTGCTCACTTTTATCATTAGTTACCTTGCTGTTTTTATAATTTCATATTACAAAAACCTATATCTACCATCCATATTGCACTTGTATCACCATCTCTTCGCCGAACTAGTGCACCTATACAATTTACCATTGTATTGGGTGTGTAGGGGACTCAAGAGACTCTTTCTTATTTGGTTGCAGGGTTGTTTGAGAGATACCATCTTCATCCTACGCCTCCCACGGATTGATAAATCTTAGGTCATCCACTTGAGGGAAATTTGCTATTGTCCTACAAACCTCTGCACTTGGAGGCCCAACAACGTCTACAAGAAGAAGGTTGTGTAGTAGACATCAAGCTCTTTTCTGGCGCCGTTGCCGGGGAGGTGAGTGCTTGAAGGTATATCTTTAGATCTTGCAATTGAATCTTTTAGTTTCTTGTTTTATCACTAGTTTAGTTTATAAAAGAAAACTACAAAAAATGGAATTAAGGTTGCCTCATATGCTTCATCTTTTTAATGTTTTTCGTGGAAATGATGGGAAGGAAAATTGTGCTCAAGTACTAGAAGAAGAATTACATAGAATGCTTGGCATAAAATATGTGAATGATGAGCATGATTGCAATGTTGTTAGTATGAATTCTTTTAATATCCATGATGCTAATGATATGCAAAGCCACAAGCTTGGGGATGCTATGTTTGATGAAGATGATATGTTTAGTCCCCCAAGTTTTGATGAGCAAATTTATTATGATGAAAGCATGCCTCCTATTTATGATGATTATTGTGATGACATGTATGATGTAAAGAATAATGATTACCATCAAACTTGTCATCATGATTTTAATTTTCAATTGGATTATGCCTCACATGATAGTTATTTTGTTGAGTTTGCTCCCACTACTATTCATGAGAAGAAATTTGCTTATGTGGAGAGTAGTAAAATTTCTATGCTTGTGCATCATGAAAATAATGCTTTATGTGATGGTTATATTGTTGAAATTATTAATGATGCTACTGAAAATTATTATGAGGAAGTAATATATGCTTGTAGGAATTTCAATAATATCAAGTTTCCTCTCTATGTGCTTAAAATCTTGAAGTTATGCTTGTTTTGCTTTCCTATGCTAGTTGATTCTTGTTCCCATAAATTGTTTGATCACAAAATCCCTATGCATTGGAAGTGGGTTAGATTTAAATGTGCTAGTCATATTCTTCATGATGCTCTCTTTATGTTTCAATTCTAATCTTTTATGAGAGCATCATTGAAATCATCATGCCTAGCTAGGGGCGTTAAACAATAGCGCTTGTTGGGAGGCAACCCAATTTTATTTTTGTTATTTTCTTTTTGCTCCTGTTTAGTAATAAATAATTCATCTAGCCTCTGGTTATATGTGGTTTTATGTTTTAATTAGTGTTTGTGCCAAGTAGAACCTTTGGCAAGACTTGGGTGAAGGCTATGCGATCTTGCTGTAAAAGACAGAAACTTTTGTGCTCACGAGATTAGCTGCCATTGTTTACTGGAGAGTGATTTTAGGTTGATTCTTGTTTAAGATGATTAATAGACAAATTCCTCAGGTCCACCAATTTATTTCAGAATTTTTCGAGTTACAGAAGTATTCGAATGATACAGATTACTACAGTCTGTTCTATTTTTTTACTTATTCTGTTTTCTATGTTTATTTGCTTATTTTGATGAATCTATGAGTAGTATCGGAGGGTATGAACCATAGAGAAGTTGGAATACAGTAGATATTACACCAATATGAATTTAGAATGAGTTCATAACAGTACCTAAGTGGTGATTTATTTTCTTATACTAATGGAGCTTACGAGTTTTCTGTTAAGTTTTGTGTTGTGAAGTTTTCAAGTTTTGGGTAAATATTCGATGGACTATGGAATAAGGAGTGGCAAAAGCCTAAGCTTGGGGATGACCAAAGCAACCCAAGGTAATATTCAAGGAGAACCAAGAACCTAAGCTTGGGGATGCCCCGGATGGCATCCCCTCTTTCGTCTTCAATCATCGGTAACTTTACTTGGAGCTATATTTTTATTCACCACATGATATGTGTTTTGCTTGGAGCGTCTTGTATGATTTTAGTCTTTGCTTTTTAGTTTATCACAATCATCCTTGCTGTACACACCTTTTGGGAGAGATACACATGAATCGGAATTTATTAGAATACTCTATGTGCTTCACTTATATCTTTTGAGCTAGTCAAATTTGCTCTAGTGCTTCACTTATACCTTTTTAGAGCATGGTGGTGGTTTTATTTTGTAGAAATTATTGATCTCTCATGCTTCACTTATATTATTTTGAGAGTCTTTTCGAACAGCATGGTAATTTTCTTTGGTTATATAATTAGTCCTAATATGATGGGCATCCAGGTTGGGTAAAATAAAAACTTTCATATGGAGTGCATTAAACACTATGATATATTTGATACTTGATAATTGTTTTGAGATATAAAGGTGGTAATGTTAGAGTCATGCTAGTTGGGTAATTATGAAATTGAGAAATACTTGTGTTAAAGTTGGGAAGTCCCATAGCATGCATGTATGGTGAACATTGTGTGACAAATTTGAAGCATGGGGTGTCGGGATCGTGCGATGGTTAACTCCTACCAACCCTTCCCCTAGGAGCATGCGTAGTAGTACTTTGCCTCGAGGGCTAATAAACTTTGCAATAAGTATATGAGTTCTTTATGACTAATGTGAGTCCATGGATTATACGCACTCTTACCCTTCCGAAATTTGCTAGCCTCTAAAGTACAGTGCATTGCCCTTTCTCACCTTGAGAGTTGGTGCAAACTTCGCCGGTGTATCCAAACCCCGTGATACGATACACTCTATCATGCATAAACCTCCTTATATCTTCCTCAAACCAGCCACCATACCTACCTATTATGGCATTTCCATAGCCATTCTGAGATATATTCCCATGCAACTTTCCACCGTTACGTTTATTATGACATGCTCCATCATTATCATATTGCTTTGCATGATCATGTAGTTGACATTGTATTTGTGGCAAAGCCACCTTTATAATTCTTTCATACACGTCGCTCTTGATTCATTGCATATCCTAGTACACCGCTAGAGGCATTCACATAGAGTCATATTTTTTCCTAAGTATTGAGTTGTAATTCTTGAGTTGTAAATAAATAGAAGTGTGATGATTTCCATTATTAGAGCATTGTCCCATGTGAGGAAAGGATGATGGAGACTATGATTCCCCCACAAGTCGGGATGAGAGTCCGGACTTTATGAAAAATAAAAGAGGCCAAAGAAACCCAAATAAAAAAAGAGGCCAAAGAAGCCCAAATAAAAATGAGAGAAAAAGAGAGAAGGGACAATGTTACTATCCTTTTTCCACACTTGTGCTTCAAAATAGCACCATGATCTTTATGATAGAGAGTCATCTATGTTGTCACTTTCATATACAAGTGGGAATTTTTCATTATAGAACTTGGCTTGTATATTCCAATGACGGGCTTCCTCAAAATGCCCTAGGTATTCGTGAGCAAGCAAGTTGGATGCACACCCACTTAGTTTCTTTTGATGAGCTTTCATACATTTATAGCTCTAGTGCATCTGTTGCATGGCAATCCCTACTCCTTGTATTGACATCAATTGATGGGCATCTCCATAGCCTGTTGATTAGCCGCGTCAATATGAGACTTTCTACTTTTTTTTGTTTTCTCACATAATCCCTATCATCATACTCTACTCCACCCATAATGCTATGTCCATGGCTTACGCTCATGTATTGCGTGAGGGTTGAAAAGGCTGAAGCGCGTTAAAAAGTATGAACCAATTGCTTGGCTGAAACCGGGGTTGTGCATGATGGGAGCATTTTGTGTGACGAAAATGAAGCATTGCCAAACTATATGATTTTGTAGGGATAAGCTTTCTTTGGCTATGTTATTTTGATAAGACATAAACTGCTCGGTTAGCATGCTTGAAGTATAACTATTTGTATGTCAATATTAAACTTTTATATTGAATCCTTTGGATCTGAACATTCATTCCACAATAAAGAGAATTACATTGAGAATTATGTTAGGTAGCATTCCACATCAAAAATTCTGTTTTTATCATGTACCTACTCGAGAACAAGCAGGAATTAAGCTTAGGGATGCTTGATAAGTCTCCAAGGTATCTATAATTTTTTATTGTTCCATGCTATTATATTATCTGTTTTGGATGTTTAATGGGCTTCACTATGCACTTTTATATTATTTTTGGGACTACCTGTTAACCGGAGGCCCTGTGCAAATTGTTGTTTTTGCCTATTTCAGTGTTTTGCAGAAAAGGAATATCAAACGGGGTCCAAACGGAATGAAACCTTCGAGAGAATCGTTTTTGGAACAAATGCAATCCAAGAGACTTGAAGTGGAAGTCTGTGACGCCCGGATAATTAAGCTACAGTAATTCCCTCCTAATGATGCCACATCATCATGATTACTATTGTTAAACTCAAGTTGGTTCGAAACCGGTTCAAATTTCAAATTCGAATCAAATTCCAAAATTCAAACTGCCAAACATGAAAACTAAAATGTTCAAAGTGTGGAAAATAATCCCTGGATATTTGTCATGTTGGAACCAACCTCATAGGAATCCCCAAATTGCCACTGGAAATTATTCCAGTGGTCCAACAACATTATTTCGGCTCTTTGCATTTTCCAAAAATATTTACACCATTCAAATTGCCCTCAAACTTTTTGGTGCCCTCTCAGTTTATTGTTAAGTAATTATGTGCCAAGTTTCATGATCAACCAAATCGTTTGCTAGCTCTCTAATTACAGAAGTAACTATTTCGTTTCTTTGAAAAAAAAGGGCTAACAAGCTCCTGTGCACTTAGGCCTACTAGCTACAGTACACCACAGCCCAGCCCACCTCCACCAACCCACACTCCCCCGGTCGTCTCCCTCCCCACTGTTCGAACGACCGGGACGCTCGTGTTCGTCCCCGACCGCCTCGCCTGCCCATGCCGCTACAGTCCCCAGAGGGGATAAGGTCGCTGACGCCACACTCCCTCAATCCCCGCTCCCACTTGCCCCCTCTCCCCCTCTGGTTCCGCCTCCCTCCTCCAGACCCCCCTCCTCCCGAGCGCGTCTATGGCCATGCCGCGAGAGTAGCTTCGACCACCAGCTTTTCCTCATCGCGCCAAGACATCCAGGAGCTTCACCGTCCTCGTCTCCTTCGACTACATCCATCAGTTCGAGCCGGGACTTTGTCAAGCTTCGGGATCGGGCCTTCTCCCCGTCGGACACCGTCACCATCTCGCCGCTGTCTCGCGAGCTCCGGTCCAACTCCCCCCCCCCCCCCGACCTCACTTACGTGCTCGCAGTAAGCACCTCATTCGATTCCCCCTATTTCCCCTTCGAATCCATCGCCGTAGATGACGTCCCACGCTCGCCGCCGCTCACCATGGCCGGAACTCACCCGCGAACGCACGTTCACATGCTTCTGCTGCTCGCGGTTGTGCTGCTATTGTTGTCGTCGCGTTGCTGCTACTCTCCCTTCGCACCTGCCGCCGCTGCTGCACTACTGGTACTACCGCTGCGCTGCACTCCCCTTGGACGAAGCGGTGACCGCTGGCGCTTCCTGCGAGCGCCGCCGTAGCATCCCGGCCGCTCCCGCCCGCGTGAGGATGCCCCTCATGCGCCCTGCCGCCTTCCTACCGCACTCGTGCCTCCTGGTCGTCGTGGTCGCTGGCGCCCTGCTGCCTGGGTAATCCCCCGCTCCCGCCGGTGCTCCCCGTCACTGACTGCCGGCGCCCCGAACCCAGCGCGCCCGTGTACAGAGCCAGAGGCCGGCTGGGTCTCTGTATTAAGGGCCGACCCTATTAGATTAGTTAGATATAGGTTAGATGTTAATTAGTGTATTAGGATTAGTCTAATGTATCACTGACAGGTGGACCCCCTGTTAATTAAACAAAAACGATTGATATAATAAAGCTAGAGATAGTGACAAGTGGGACCTAGACGCTATTCACCTTCTAACCAGTCAAATGTTGACCGGGTCAACTCTGCTAACTGGACCACTCCTAGACCCCATTGGTCATACACTCAGGCTAGTGTAGAGCTAGGTGGCAAATGTATATTCTGTTTTTTTAATTCAAATTAATAATAATGTTAAAAAGGGTTTAAATCTTTATAGAATTAATATAAAATAATCCGTAGCTCGGATGAAAAAGTTTTCTACATGAAAGTTGCGCAGAACAACGAGACGAATCCGAATACGCATTCCGTTCATCTATCACACGTCCCTAACTTAGCAAACGTTGAACTTTTCCCCTTCGGTTCATCTGTCTGACAGACGTCCAGAACCGGGAAAACTTTCCCGGACGTTATCCCACTTCACCGGTATCGTGTGGCACCACGTTAGAACACGTCTAGCTCTGCCTGTTGTCCTGTTATGCTCTTGCTTGCTATGTATTTACTGTTTCTTCCCCTCTTCTCTCCGGTAGACCCCGAGACTGCGGCTGATGCCGCTGTGATCGACTATGTCGACGACGACCCTCCTTCTAGTCTGAGCAACCAGGCAAGCCCCCCCTTTGATCATCCCGATATCGCCCATTCTATACTCTCATGCTTGCATTAGATTTTGCTACTGTTATTGTTTGCTCCTATTCTGATGCATAGCCTGCTTTTGTACCTTCTACTTGTTACCTACCTGCCTATCCTAAACTGCTTAGTATAGGTTGGTTAGTGATTCATCAGTGACCCCCACCTTGTCCTTATTGCCCCTGCTTCATCATCGACGACTCGAGCTACATGATCTACGACCAAAGCCCGACACCTCACATCACATCACGCCCCTTTTGTTGCTCGACTCTACAGAGCTACTATCGAGTGTCGAGGGTGATCCCTCATAACGCACTCCTGGTAATAATTTTGTAGTGTAGCTATTCGGTCGTGGTCATCGAGGGTGATTTCCTCTTTAACCAATCCCGATACGGCTCTATTGTTCAACACCTCAAGTGTGAACCTCGAGGGTGGTCCCTCTTAGGTTCACCTTGATGATTACATTGAGTGGAATCCTCTGTGGGTGATTACTCGGGTTTTCCCCTTGATGTCTGGACACACGGTTACAATGACTTTACTTGAGACCTTGGTGTAAGTCGGGCGGGCCCGGAGAGCACCCGCAAGATGGTTACGTGGCACGGCCAAGCATTCTAGGCCCTTGTCGTAAGTCCACAGACGGGGCGACAGGGTCACTTTAGATCGTGAGTCTCTGCTTGTCTCCGCAAGCTAATAATACACTATGGTTTCGGTATTTCTTCTGAGTTGGCCTCTGGCCTTTACGCACCAACCACCACGTGAGAATAGTTATGGGCCTCGACGTCGCATTATCAGCCGAAGCTTTGTCAGACGTCTAGTTCAGCAGTGCGGCACGGTTGGGTCGGCACCATCCTGTAGTGGTGGAGCCTGGTCCGCCCTGCTCGCAATGACCCGGAGTGCAACAAGCAATGGGCCCAGACCCCGGAGTGCTTAGGAGGTAGACCGGTGGGGACCTCTCTGCTGAGCTTAGGTAGGGCTGCGACATGTTGATCTTCCAAGGCCGGGCATTGACCCTAGAAAGGTGTGTCCGGCCAGAGTGATCGAGCGTGTTGGAAAACTTGGTGCACCCCTGTAGGGAAGATTATCTATTAATAGCCGTGTCCATGGTAACAGACGTTCAGACTTATATCCTGATCTTATACAACTACAAATGGATACTTGAGATATGTGGCTCCGGGATTGCTTTCTCGCAGGGAGTCGAGGAAGGATCTCTGGGCCTTAATGTTACAACATGCTTGTTAAATATAAACTGCTATTCTTTACTCTTCTACATGCTGCAAGATGCTCGGAGCTGTGTGAAGATGCTAGTCTTTGATAGGCTAGGCTTTCCCCCTCTATTCTGGCATTCTGTAGTTCATTCCACGGATACAACCCTTTCATTTGATACAAATGCATAATTAGTATAGATCTGATGCTTGCGAGTACTTTGGATGAGTACTCACGGTTGCTTTGCTACCCCTTTTCCCCCTTCTTTCTTCTTTCCGGTTGATGAAACCAGATGGTGGATCCTTGGAGCTAGATGCCACCACCGACGGATACTACTACATGGAGGCCACCGAAGACCAGGAGTAGTTAGGAGGTCCCAGGCAGGAGGCCTTGCCTCTTCGATTGTGTTGCTTTTGTGCTAGCCTTCTTAAGGCAGTCTTGTCTAACTTATGTTTGTACTCAGATATTGTTGCTTCCGCTGACTCTTGTGTATCGAGCTATGTATTCGAGCCCTTGAGGCCCCTGTCTTGTAATATAAAGCTTGTATTATTTTAATTTGTGTCTAGAGTTGTGTTGTGATATCTTCCCGTGAGTCCCTGATCTTGATCGTACGCATTTGCGTCTATGATTAGTGTACGATTGTCTCGGGGGCATCACAACGTAAAGGAAGCAACAAGGTGGACACGAGGTAGGAGGGCGCGCCCAGGGGATTAGGGACGCGCCCCATCCTCATGGGCCCCTCGTGGTTCCCCTGACCTACTTCTTTCACCTATATATACTCATATACCCTAAAAACATCGGGGAGCACCATACATCGGGAGTTCCGCTGCCGCAAGCCTCTGTAGCCACCAAAAACCAATCGGGACCCTGTTCCGGCACCCTGACGGAGGGGGTCCCTCACCGGTGGTCATCTTCATCATCCCGGCGCTCTTGATGAAGAGGAGGGAGTACTTCACCCTCGGGGCTGAGGGTATGTACCAGTAGCTATGTGTTTGATCTCTCTCTCTCTCTCGTGTTCTTGATTTGGCACGATCTTGATGTATCGCGAGCTTTGCTATTAGAGTTGGATCTTATGACGTTTCTCCCCTTCTACTCTCTTGTAAAGGATTGAGTTTTCCCTTTGAGTCTTTAAGGATTTGAGAACACTTGATGTATGTCTTGCATGTGCTTATCTGTGGTGACAATGGGATATTCATGTGATCTACTTGATGTATGTTTTGGTGATCAACTTGCGGGTTCGCTGACCTTGTGAACTTATGCATAGGGGTTGGCACACATTTTTCGTCTTGACTCTCTGGTAGAAACTTTGGGGCACTATTTGAAGTACTTTGTGTTGGTTTGAATAGATGAATCTGAGATTGTGTGATGCATATCATATAATCATACCGATGGATACTTGAGGTGACATTAGGGTTTTGGTTGATTTGTGTCTTAAGGTGTTATTATAGTATGAACTCTATGATAGATCGAACGGAAAGAATAGCTTCGTGTTATTTTACTACGGACTCTTGATTAGATCGAACAGAAAGAATAACTTTGAGGTGTTTTCGTACCCTACAATAATATCTTTGTTTGTTCTCCGCTATTAGTGACTTTGGAGTGACTCTTTTTTTGCATGTTGAGGGATAGTTATATGATCCAGTTATGTTATTATTGTTGAGAGAACTTGCTTTAGTGAAAGTATGAACCTTAGGCCTTTTTTCCTATCATTGCAATACCATTTGTGCTCACTTTTATCATTAGTTACCTTGCTGTTTTTATAATTTCAGATTACAAAAACCTATATCTACCATCCATATTGCACTTGTATCACCATCTCTTTGCTGAAGTAGTGCACCTATACAATTTACCATTGTATTGGGTGTGTTGGGGACACAAGAGACTCTTTGTTATTTGGTTGCAGGGTTGTTTGAGAGAGACCATCTTCATCCTACGCCTCCCACGGATTGATAAACCGTAGGTCATCCACTAGAGGAAAATTTGCTACTGTCCTACAAACCTCTGCACTTGGAGGCCCTACAACGTCTACGACAAGAAGATTGTGTAGTAGACATCAAGTAATAGTAGTAGATGCAGAATCGTTTCGGTCTACTTGACACGGATGTGATGCCTATATTCATGATCATTGCCTTAGATATCGTCATAATTATGCGCTCTGCTATCAATTGCTCGACAGTAATTTGTTCACCCACCGTAATATTTGCTATCTTGAGAGAAGCCACTAGTGAAACCTATGCCCCCCGGGTCTGCCAATTTCTGTCGCCGTTTCTTTACGTTTCAATCTTTTACTTTTTGATCTATAAACCAAAAATACTAAAATATTTACTTCAACATTTATCTATCTATATCGGATCTCACTTTTGCAAGTAACCGTGAAGGGATTGAAAACCTCTTTATCGCGTTGGATGCAATTTTGTTGATTGTTTGCGTAGGTATTCGGCGACTTGTGCATTGTCTCCTACTGGATTGATACCTTGGTTTCCAATCTGAGGGAAATACTTACTCTACTTTGCTGCATTACCCTTTCCTCTTCAAGGAAAAAACCAACGCAAGCTCAAGAAGTAGCAGGAAGAATTTTTGGCGCCGTTGCCGGGGAGATCTACGCCAAGTCAAGACATACCAAGTACCCATCATAAACTATCATCTCTTGCGGGTTCGCTGACCTTGTGAACTTATGCGTAGGGGTTGGCACACATTTTTCGTCTTGACTCTCTGGTAGAAACTTTGGGGCACTATTTGAAGTACTTTGTGTTGGTTTGAATAGATGAATCTGAGATTGTGTGATGCATATCATATAATCATACCCATGGATACTTGAGGTGACATTAGGGTTTTGGTTGATTTGTGTCTTAAGGTGTTATTCTAGTATGAACTCTATGATAGATCGAACGGAAAGAATAGCTTCGTGTTATTTTACTACGGACTCTTGATTAGATCGAACAGAAAGAATAACTTTGAGGTGTTTTCGTACCCTACAATAATATCTTTGTTTGTTCTCCGCTATTAGTGACTTTGGAGTGACTCTTTTTTTGCATGTTGAGGGATAGTTATATGATCCAGTTATGTTATTATTGTTGAGAGAACTTGCACTAGTGAAAGTATGAACCTTAGGCCTTTTTTCCTATCATTGCAATACCGTTTGTGCTCACTTTTATCATTAGTTACCTTGCTGTTTTTATAATTTCAGATTACAAAAACCTATATCTACCATCCATATTGCACTTGTATCACCATCTCTTCGCTGAAGTAGTGCACCTATACAATTTACCATTGTATTGGGTGTGTTGGGGACACAAGAGACTCTTTGTTATTTGGTTGCAGGGTTGTTTGAGAGAGACCATCTTCATCCTACGCCTCCCACGGATTGATAAACCGTAGGTCATCCACTAGAGGAAAATTTGCTACTGTCCTACAAACCTCTGCACTTGGAGGCCCTACAACGTCTACAACAAGAAGATTGTGTAGTAGACATCAAGTAATTGTAGTAGATGCAGAATCGTTTCGGTCTACTTGACACGGATGTGATGCCTATATTCATGATCATTGCCTTAGATATCGTCATAATTATGCGCTCTGCTATCAATTGCTCGGCAGTAATTTGTTCACCCACCGTAATATTTGCTATCTTGAGAGAAGCCACTAGTGAAACCTATGCCCCCCGGGTCTGCCAATTTCTGTCGCCGTTTCTTTACGTTTCAATCTTTTACTTTTTGATCTATAAACCAAAAATACTAAAATATTTACTTCAACGTTTATCTATCTATATCGGATCTCACTTTTGCAAGTAACCGTGAAGGGATTGAAAACCTCTTTATCGCGTTGGATGCAATTTTGTTGATTGTTTGCGTAGGTATTCGGTGACTTGTGCATTGTCTCCTACTGGATTGATACCTTGGTTTCCAATCTGAGGGAAATACTTACTCTACTTTGCTGCATTACCCTTTCCTCTTCAAGGAAAAAACCAACGCAAGCTCAAGAAGTAGCAGGAAGAATTTTTGGCGCCGTTGCCGGGGAGATCTACGCCAAGTCAAGACATACCAAGTACCCATCATAAACTATCATCTCTTGCATTACAGTATCAATCGCCTCTCATTTTTCTCTCCCCCACCTCTAAAACGATTTTCAAAAATATTTTCCTTTTTATTCGCCCTTCTTCTGTTTGATCTTTTGTTCGCTTGTGCTACCATGTGCCTTCTTTTTTCTTGCATCTTCGCTTGCTAAAAGTTTATGGATCCTCATCCACTTGCTAATCTTTTTAAGATATCCAATTATGATGACCATATTGCTAGTGAGTTGAGTGCACTAGATTATCTTTATGAGGTTTTGCTTGAAATCCGTGAATCGGAAAATTGTGATGAAGTGCTTTATGAAGTGATTCAGGATAGATCTTTGAATGAAAAGCATGATTGCAATGATGTTATTATAGATTTTATTAAGGTCAATTGTGTTAATGATATGCAAAACCCCAAGCTTGGGGATGCTAGTTTCCCTATGTCCACCACTTTTTGCAATGATCATGATTGGGGTGATTCTTCTTATGATCTTGAAAATTTATTTAAGCCCCAAGATGAATATGAGATTGATAATAATGTTTTCTATAATATTGAAAGTGGGTTTGGAAGAGTGTAAACTTTAGATCCCACATATTTGGAGAATGTTCAATCTTAAGAAATTTTTGATAAAAGTGGGTTTGGAAAGGTCATGACTTTAGTTAATGTTGATCCCACTATTCTGTAAGGGTGTCAACTTTGCATGCATGTGGATCATGTTGAGAATATGTTTTGTGATAGCTATATTGTTGAAATTTCTTGATCCTACATGTAACTATTATGAGAGAGGAAAATATGGTTGTAGAAAATTTTATCTTACTGAATTACCTCTCTTCATGTTTAGATTGCTATCGTCTCTTTCTTCTTCCTTGCATATGCTAGTTTTTGCTTGCCTTGATAATTTGTTTTCTTATAAATGCATATGCGTAGGAAGTATGTTATACGTAGATGTGTTTGTCACGTGTTTTATGATGCTCTCTTTGTGCTTCAATTCTTCTCTTTCATATGATCATCATTGAAATTATCAATGCCTAGCTAAGGGTGTTAAACCATAACGCTTGTTGGAAGGCAACCCAATTTTATTTTTGTTCCTTACTTTTTGTTCCTATTTAGTAACAAATAATTCATGTAGCCTCTTGTTAGATGTGGTTTTATGTTTTAGTTAGTTTTTGTTCCAACTTAAACCTTTAGGATAGCTTACGGTGATAGTTGTGTTGATCCCGCAAAAAATCAGAAACTTTTGCGCCTAGGAAAATAATTTTCAAAATTCACATAAACGTGATTTTGATATGATTCATTTTTCTCTTGATTGGTAAACAAACTTCTCAGGTTTTTCTAATTTTTTCAGAATTTTTGGAGTTACAGAAGTATTCAAAAGTTACAGATTGCTACAGACTGTTATGTTTTTGATAGATTCTGTTTTTGCATGTTGTTTGCTTATTTTGATGAATCTATGGGTAGTATCGGGGGTTATGAACCATGTAAAAGTTGGAATACATTAGATATTACACCAATATAAATAAAGAATGAGTTTTCAACAGTACCTTAAAGTGGTGATATATTTTCTTATACTAACGGAGCTCATGAGATTTTCTGTTGAGTATTGTGTTGTGAAGTTTTCAAGATTTGGGTAAGGATTTGATGGACTATGTAATGAGTGGCAAGAGCCTAACCTTGGGGATGCCCAAGGCACCCAAGTTAATATTCAAGGACAACCAACAACCTAAGCTTGGGGATTCCCCAGAAGGCATCCCCTCTTTCGTCTTCGTCTATCGGTAACTTTACTTGAGGCTATACTTTTATTCACCACATGATATGTGTTTTTCTTGGAGCATCTTGTATGATTTGAGTCTTTGCTTTTTCGTTTTCCACAATCATCCTTGCTGTACACACCTTTTGGGAGAGACACGCATGAATTATGATTTATTAGAATACTCTATGTGCTTCACTTATATCTTTTGAGCTAGGCAATATTGCTCTAGTACTTCACTTATATGTTTTTAGAGCACGGCGGTGGCTTTATTTTATAGAAATTGTAGAACTCTCAGGCTTCACTTATATTATTTTGAGAGTCTTTTAGAACAGCATGGTAATTTGCTTTGGTTATAAATTTAGTCCTAATATGATAGGCATCCAAGAGGGATATAATAAAAACTTTCATATAAAGTGCATTGAATACTATGACAAGTTTGATTCTTTATGATTGTTTTGAGATATGAAGATGGTGATATTAGAGTCATGCTAGTGGAGTAATTGTGAACTTGAGAAATACTTGTGTTGAGGTTTGTGAGTCCCGTAGCATGCACATATGATGACCCATTGTGTAACGAAGTTGGAGCATGAAGTATTTATTGATTTTCTTCCTTATGAGCGCTGGTCGGGGACGAGCGATGGTATTTTCATACCAATCTATCCCCCTAGGAACATGCGCATATTTCTTATTTCAATTACTAATAGATTTTTGCAATAAGTATGTGAGTTCTTTTTGACTAATGTTGAGTCCATGGATTATACACAATCTCACCCTTCCACCATTGCTAGCCTCTCTTATGCCATGAAAATTTCGCCGGTACCATACACCCACCATTTACCTTCCTAAAAACAGCCACCATACCTAACTATTATGGCATTTCCATAGCCATTCGGAGATATATTGCCATGCAACTTTCCACCATTCCGTCTATTATGACACACTTCATCATTGTCATAGTGCTTTGCATGATCATGTAGTTGACATCGTATTTGTGGCAAAGCCATCTTTCATAATTCTTTCATACATGTCACTCTTGATTCATTGCACATCCCGGTACACCGCCGAAGGCATTCACATAGAGTCATATTTTGTTCTAAGTATTGAGTTGTAATTTTTCGAGTTGTAAGTAAATAGAAGTGTGATGATCATCATTATTAGAGCATTGTCCCATGTGAGGAAATAAAAAAAAGAAAAAGGAAAAAAAGAGGCCAAAGAAGCCAAGAAAAAAATGAGAGAAAAAGAGACAAGGGGCAATGTTGCTATCCTTTTTCCAGACTTGTGCTTCACAGTAGCACCACGATCTTCATGATAGAGAGTCTCTTATTTTGTCACTTTCATATACTAGTGGGAATTTTTCATTATAGAACTTGGATTGTATATTCCAATGATGGGCTTCCTCAAATGCCCTATGTCTTCATGAGCAAGCAAGTTGTATGCACACTCACTTAGTTTCTTTTTGAGCTTTCATACACTTATAGCTCTAGTGCATCCGTTGCATGGAAATCCCTACTCACTGACATTGATATCTTTTGATGGGCATCTCCATAGCCCGTTGTTATGCCTAGTTGATGTGAGACTATCTCCCTCTTTTTCTCTTCTCCAAAACCACCATATTCTCTTCCACCATAGTGCTATGTCCATGGCTCATGCTCATGTATTGCGTGAAAGTTGAAAAGGTTTGAGAACATCAAAACAATTGCTTGGATTGTCATAGCGGTTGTGCATGATTTGAGTATTTTGTGTGATCAAGATGGAGCATAGCCAGACTATATGATTTTGTAGGGATAAGCTTTCTTTGGCCATGTCATTTTGAGAAGACATAATTGCCTTGTTAGTATGCTTGAAGTATTATTGTTTTTATGTCAATATTAAACTTTTTTAAATCTTTTGGATCTGAACATTCATGCCATAATAATGAAAATTACATGGATAAATATGGTAGGTAGCATTCCACATCAAAAATTCTGTTTTTATCATTTACCTACTCAAGGACGAGCAGGAATTAAGCTTGGGGATGCTTGATACGTCTCCAACGTATCCATAATTTTTTATTGTTCCATGATATTATATCATCTGTTTTGGATGTTTAATATGCATTTATATGCTATTTTATATTATTTTTGGGACTAAACTATTAACCGAGAGCCTAGTGCTAGTTTGTTTTTTGCCTGTTTTATAGTTTCGCATAAAAGGAATACCAAACGAGGTCTAAACGAAATGAAACTTTCGTGATGATCTTTCTTGGGCCAGAAGCAAACCAGGAGACTTGGAGATAAAGTCGGAGACTCAACGAGGCGGCCACAAGGGTGGAGGGCGCGCCCAGGGGGGTAGGGCGCGCCCCCTACCTCGTGGGCCCCTCGTGGGTCTCATGACCTAATTCTTTCGCCTATATATACTCTTATACCCCAAAACCACCAGGGGCATCCAGAAAAACACTTTTCCACCGCCGCAACCTTCTATAACCATGAGATCCCATCTAGGGGCCTTTTTCGGCATCCTGCCGGAGGGGGATTCGATCATGGAGGGCTTCTACATCAACACCATTGCCCTTCCAATGAAGCGTGAGTAGTTTACCTCAGACCTACTGGTCCATAGCTAGTAGCTACATGGCTTCTTCTCTCTCTTTGATTCTCAATACCATGTTCTCCTCGATGTTCTTGGAGATCTATTCGATGTAATACTCTTTTGTGGTGTGTTTACTGAGATCCGATGAATTGTGGATTTATGATCAGATTATCTATGAATATTATTTGAATCTTCTGAATTATTTTATGCATGATTTAATGTCTTTGCAAGTCTCTTCGAATTATCGGTTTGGTTTGGCCAACTACATTGGTTCTTCTTGCAATAGGAGAAGTGTTTAGCTTTAGGTTCAAACTTGCGGTGCCCTTTCCTAGTGACAGTAGGGGCAGCAAGGCACGTATTGTATTGTTGCCATCGAGGCTAAAAATTATGGGGTTTTCATCATATTGCTTGAGTTAATTCCTCTATATCATGTCATCTTACTTAATGCATTACTCCGTTCTTTACGATCTTAAAACTCTAGATGCATGGTGGATAGCGGTCGATGTGTGGAGTAATAGTAGTAGATGCAGAATCGTTTCGGTCTACTTGACACGGATGTGATGCCTACATTGATGATCATTGCCTTAGATATCGTCATAATTATGCGCTCTTCTGTTAATTGCTCGGCAGTAATTTGTTCATCCACCGTAATATGTGCTATCTTGAGAGAAGCCACTAGTGAAACCTATGGCCCCAGGGTCTATTTTACATCATATTAGTTTCCTATCAACTTGCCAATTTCTATCACCGTTTCTTTATTTTGCAATCTTTTACTTTCCGGTCTATAAACCAAAAATACCAAAACTATTTACTTTACCGTTTATCTATCTATATCGGATCTCACTTTTGCAAGTAACTGTGAAGGGATTGACAACCCCTTTATCGCGTTGGGTGCAAGTTTGTTGATTGTTTGTGTAGGTATTCGGTAACTTGTGTGTTATCTCCTACTGGACTGATACCTTGGTTCTCAAACTGAGGGAAATACTTACTCTATTTTGTTGCATCACCCTTTCCTCTTCAAGGGAAAAACCAATGAGAGCTCAAGAAGTAGCGGGAAGAATTTCAACGGCGCCAGAAATTCTTCCTGCTACTTCTTGAGCTTGCGTTGGTTTTTCCCTTGAAGAGGAAAGGGTGATGCAGCAAAGTAGAGTAAGTATTTCCCTCAGTTTGAGAACCAAGGTATCAATCTAGTAGGAGACATCGCACAAATCACCGAATACCTGCACAACCAATCAAACAAACTTGCACCCAACGTGATAAAGGGGTTGTCAATCTCTTCATGGTTACTTGCAAAAGTGAGATCTGATAGAGATAGATAAACGATAAAGTAAATATTTTTGGTATTTTTGGTTTATAGATCGGAAAGAAAAAGATTGCAAGAATAGTAGATCAGAAACTTGTATGGTGAAAAAAGAGAACTTATATAATGGAAAAGAGACCCGGGGGCCATAGGTTTCACTAGAGGCTTCTCTCGAGATAGAATATAATATGATGGGTGAACAAATTACTGCAGAGCAATTGATAGAAAAGTGCAAAGTTATGACGATATCTAAGGCAATGATCATGAATATGATATCTAAGGCAATGATCATGAATATAGGCATCACGTCCGTGTCAAGTAGACCGACTCCTGCCTGCACCTATGATGTCGCTTGAAACTATGTCGGTATTTCCCCAAAGAGGAAGAGATGATGCAGCACAACGGCGGTAGGTATTTCCCTCAGATATGAAACCAAGGTTATCAAACTAGTAGGAGAACCAAGCAACACAACATAAATAGCCCCCGCACACAAAGAACAACACCTCGCAACCCGACTTGTTAAAGGGGTTGTCAATCCCTTTCGGGGTAAGGCGCCTCAAGATAGGCAAAGGACGTGAGGTAAATTTGTAGATAGGATAAATAGATCGCAGAACAAATAAATTGCAGCAAGGTATTTTTTATTTTCGGTTTAATAGATTTGAAAATAAATGCAAGAGAAAATAGATCGCAAAGGAAAATATGATGAAAAGAGACCCGGGGGCCGTAGGATTCACTATTGGCTTCTCTTGAGAAAAATAGCAAACGGTGGAAAAACAATTACTGTTGGGTAATTGATAGAACTTCAAATAATCATGAAGATATCCAGGCAATTATCATTATATAGGTATCACGTCCAAGATTAGTAAACCAACTCCTGCCTGCATCTACTACTATTACTCCACACATCGACCGCTATCCAGCATGCATCTACTATATTAAGTTCATGAGAAAACAGAGTAATGCAATAATAACGATGACATGATGTAGATGAGATCCGTTTATCTATTGCGGCATATAGATCTCATCTTGTTATCCTTAGTAGCAACGATACATACATGTGGGTTCCCCTTCTGTCACTGGGGTCAAGAACTGTAAGATCGAACCCACTACAAAGCACCTCTTCCCATTGCAAGATAAATAGATCAAGTTGGCCAAAAAAACAAATATCAGAGAAGAAATACGAGGCTATAAGAAATCATGCATATAATAGATCAAAGAAGACTCAAATAACTTTCATGGATAAAAACATATATCTGATCATAAACTCAAAGTTCATCGGATCCCAACAAACACACCGCCAAAAGACTTACATCATATGGATCTCGAAGAGACCATTGTATTGATAATCAAAAGAGAGAGAGAGGAAGCCATCTAGCTACTAACTACAGACCCATAGGTCTACAAAGAACTACTCACACATCATCGAAGAGGCACCAATGGAAGTGGTGAACCCCTCCGTGGTGGTGTCTAGATTGGATCTCGTGGTTCTGGGCTCTGCGGCGGCTAGATGAATATTTCATCGACTCCCCTAGGGTTTCTGGAATATTGGGGTATTTATAGAGCAAAGAGGCGGTCCAGGGGGCACCCGAGGTGGGCACAACCCACTAGGGCGTGCCTGGGTCTCCTAGCGCGCCCTGGTGGGTTGTCCTCTCCTCGGGACTCCCCCAGGTGCAATCAGGGCCCAACTTCTTCCTTCTGGTCCATAAAAAATCATCGTAAATTGGTGTGGCATTTGGACTCCGTTTGATATTGATTTCCTGTGATGCAAAAAACATGCAGAATACAGCAATTAGCACTTGGCACTATGTGTCGGTGTACTAGAGTAGGGGTACCCTAGTATCCCGAACTTGTGCACGGGCAGTTGCAGCCCCCCGTGGCAAGGCTTGCCGGGCGACCGCCAAGATCCTCCGTGGCTCCTTTGGAGCCATTCAAGAACAAAGTATTCAAGCCAAGGAGACAAGGCCCCGGCAAGAGGAGCTTGCCGGGAAGGCCAACCAAGGCATCTCAAGGAACTTACCGCGACGCGCCACGCGTCCCGGCAAGGCCCGGTGAGCGACAAGCTTCCGGGCGCGACAAGACAACGACCGCGGCAAGGCACTTGCCGCGACAAGCTACCACCCTGTATCCACGCTCCAGCACATCCACCAACGTGTCGCCCTGGGGCCTTTCCAGGCGCGCGTGGCAAGAGGTTGTGCAGCCAGCAGTGCGTGGTGGCAAGCGACGCTGACAAGATTACCATCATGGCGAACGGTGGCGTCCCTGACGGTCCTTTTCTGCACTGTTTGGGCGACACAGACGGGCATTTAATGCCTTTGTCCCCTGCCGTCAGGGTTAGGTAGGATACACTGTATGGGTAGTTGTACCAACCGCAACTCCTTTTCCATTTTTACCCTTGTCTACGTTGCCATCTGTCGGTGACCCCTTGAGCATATAAAAGGAGGCCCATGCGCAACGTAGAGGGGGTTCGGCTCAGTTCGAAGGCAGAAAAACACTCACACTCGGTCTCATTAGCTGCTAGAGTGTACTGTAGCACTCAGCGCTCCCGAGCAAGAACATAATACACTAAAACATGCAGCAGTAGGAGTGTTATCTCTCCAGAGAGCTCCGAAGCTGGGTAAACTGCTCGTGTGCTTCGCCTCGATCCGCTCTTCGTGCGATCTCCGCCCCCCACCGAACCGAAAGGGGCTCGGTCCGTCGGTCCCATAGGTGTTCGTGGATCAGTTTCCCCGACATCTTTGGCGCGCCAGGTAGGGGGCGTCGAGGTTGTGTGAATCTTATCCGGCGTTCACACGAGCTAGATCTTCAACCTCTTCATCGACATGCCACCGAAGAAGAAGGCTTCGGGGGCAACTGTTCCGTCCATGTCGATCCCACCACCACCGGAGCAATCGGGTGGTGGGGTAGACGCTGATGGAAGAACGGGCATCGACGAGGAAGCCCACGATGCTGCCAGGACCAAGGACAAGGCTGCGCAGACCTCGGCGTTCGTACATGCACCGCGCCCATCTCAGGAGGCGCAGGACCGACAGCGTCATGGTATTCGTAGTACCATGCGTTTGTTGGACCAAGATCGAGCTGGTGGGTCTCGGGGTGCTCAAGACCAGCATGCACGCCAACGTGCTGAAACGAGCGAGACACGGTCGCCCGGACGAGATACTGCTCCTTCTAACATAGTTAGAAGTCCGAGCATATCCCGTTCCTCGCACCGTTCGCCACTGCTGCCCACCACTCCAGCAGAAGCTTTGGCGCGAGCTCAACTGCTCCTAGATTACCCTCCAATGGAAGACAAGATCGATCAATGGAGGGCCACCATTCAGAGTCTCATCGGCTTCGCCAACGGTGATACTCCGCGGTAGCCGAATACATCGCTGCCGCGGCAGGACCGCCAGGCACGAGCCGGTGGCGACGAAACCGGTGGGGGTGCAACCACCATGCACTCTCCACCCCGAAGGCCAAGATCGTCGACTCGCCAGATCCACCTCGACAGCGACTCCACAGCATCGTCAGATCCACGAGCTCATCGCGATCAGCGCCAAGTTCTTCACGAACGATAGCAAGAAGACGCTCGTACTCGCATCGAGAGCCAAAGAGAAGCGTGGCGTCAATCGGACCAGCACGCTGGGCCCTCTGTCGACATGCATGTGCCAGGGGAACCATGCGACTTGCCGTACGCGGTAGGTTGCCCTGCGTTCACTCGTGAGCTGCGGCAAGTCCGGTGGCCCAGCACGAAGAATTTGAAACCAGACGTACCAGAGAAGTAGGACGGCAAGACGCATCCGTCGGAGTTCCTCAGCATCTACACCATCGCGGTGCAAGCTGCCGGGGGACGGGACGACAAGATCCTTGCCAACTACTTCCTGCTGGTGCTCAAGCCCAATGTCAGATCTTGGCTCATGCACTTGCCGGACAACTCCATATCCTCCTGGGCTGACTTGTGCCATCGGTTTGTCGGCGCCTTTACAGGCGGCCACAAGCCTCATGGCCAAGAAAGCGACCTTCATCTGCTCGCCCAGAAGGAAGGAGAGCCCCTGCGCAAGTACATTCAGAGATTCAGCCGCGTACAGCACAATTTCCCAGATGTCCACCCTGCCGCGGTAATCAGCGCGTTCCATCAGAACGTGCAAAACCGCAGGATGCGGGAGGAGATGGCGATGTGCAAGATCAGAGACGTCAGTGAGCTATATGCCCTGGCCGACAAGTGTGCACGTGCTGAGGAAGGGAGGAAACTCCCCGGAGAGAATACGAAAGCAGGAGGATCTGATAGTGAGGATGCTGCCCCGGCAAAGAAAAACCGGCGGCGGAACAACAGGAAAAAGAAAGGCAAAGATGTGCTAGTCGTTGAGAAGTCCGGCAAGAAGGCCAAAGCTGGTAGCTCCGGCAAGGAGATTGCCGCAGGCACCAACCACCAGGCTGTGGCGGTCGCCGACAAGTAAGACGGCACCAAGAAGCAGTACTGCAAGATCCACCGCACCAAGGGCCATGACCTCCAGAGCTGCAAGAAGGTCGAGCAGCTTGTCGAGCAGCAAAAGGCTACATATGAGCGACGCGACAAGGAGAAGGCCCAGGAAGGTGCTGGAGGAGCCGGCAAGAAACGCCCTAGCCGAGGAGGATGCCGCGGCAAGGCCAAGCAGCGGCAAGGAGACAGACCTCCCCGCGGCCGCAACAAGGATGAAGATGACGACGACGATGAAGATATGGATGATGATGAGACTGATGAGCAGGAGTTTCAGAAAGCCACAGAGGTCCTATGCGTTGATGGCGGTGCTTCTCTGCATACTTCACACCGCCAGCTCAAGCACTGGGTGCGGGAAGTCAATGCAGCAGAGCCACCCGTCGAGTCACGCAAGCCTCTGAAATGGTCCAGCACGCCTATCATCTTTGATATTGAGGACCACCCTGATCGCATAACTGCGGTCGGGTGCTTGTTGATGTTGGTTTCACCAACTATCCGCAACCTCAAGGTCACTAAGATGCTAGTTGACGGCGGGGCCGGCTTGAACCTGATCTCCTCCGCGGTACTCCAGAAACTCCAAATCCCTGATGGCGAGCTCGAAGAGACCGGCACATTCCAAGGAATTAGTCCGGGAAGAAGCAAGCCGAAGGGAAAGATCACGTTGCCGGTGACATTTGGCAGCGAGTTGAACTTCAGGACTGAGAGGGTCACTTTTGACGTTGCCGACTTTCCATTGCCTTACAATGGGATACTTGGCCGTCCAGCACTCGCCAAATTCATGGCAGCCTCTCACTATGCGTACAACATGCTGAAGATGCCAGGCCCGATAAGTGTCATCTATGTCCCTGGCGACAAGAAGGATGCTCTTATCTGCGCCGACAAGATCTATCGGGAAGCAGCAGTCGCAACAGATCGCAGATCACTTGCCGTTGAAGCTCCCGGGGGAAAGAAGAAGACCAAGTCCGGCAAGAGTTCTGATGCCCACTCCGGCAAGCGCAGCTCTTCGGAGTGCTGCGCTACCATCGAGGACGCACCATCGAGCTCCACCGGCAAGTGTAAGAAGACAATGGTAGCTCCACCAGAGACCAAGAAGGTGTCCGCCAAGGAGGACGGCACTGGTGGTACCTTCACCATCAGTGCCACCCTCGACCCTAAATAGGAAAGCGCGCTCGTTGCTTTCCTGCGGGCGAATGTCGACGTGTTTGCATGGAAACCGTCTGACATCCCCGGTGTTCCTAGGAAAGTAATCGAGCACCATCTTATCGTCTGTCCTCATGCGCGGCCCGTCAAGCAGAAAGTCAGAAAACAGGCAATGGAGCGCCAAGAATTCATCGCGGAAGAAATCAAGAAGTTGGAAGCAGCAGGCCTTGTCAGAGGAGTGCTCCATCCTACGTGGTTGGCCAATCCTGTAGTCGTGCGCAAGGCAAACGGGAAATGGAGGCTTTGTATCGACTTTACCGATGTCAATAAAGCTTGTCCCAAAGACCCATTTCCCTCGCCGCGTATCGACCAGATTGTTGATTCCATGGCCGGATGTGACTTGCTTTCATTTCTTGATGCATACTCAGGATACCATCAGACCTTCATGGCAGAAGAGGATGAGGAGAAAACCGCATTCATCACCCCATGTGGCACATACTGTTTCGTACGAATGCCTTTTGGTTTAAAAAATGATGGTTCAACATTTGCAAGAGTAGTCCATGATGCTTTTGAGCCACAAATGCACAGAAATGTGGAAGCCTACATGGATGACATGGTGGTCAAAAGCAAGGACAAGGCAACTCCGATCCAAGATTTAGACGAAACCTTTACAAATCTGCGCAAGATCAACCTCAAGCTTAACCCCGAGAAGTGTGTGTTTGGAGTCCCCTCCGGCAAGCTTCTCGGGTTCTTCGTGTCTCAGCGCGGAATTGAAGCCAATCCCGACAAAATCAAGGCCATTGAGTAGATTGAAGAACCAAAGCGCGTCAAGGATGTACGAAGACTTGCCGGTTGCGTAGCTGCTCTCAGCAGGTTTATCTCTAGGTCTGCTGAGCGCGCCCTGCCATTTTTCAAAATATTGAAAAAGGTAGGTCCAATGAAATGGACTCCGGAAGCGGAGGCTGCACTGCAGGACTTAAAGAGATACCTGTCCTCCACTCCAACACTTGTCGCACCTAAGCCACAAGAGAAGTTGCTGCTGTATATAGCGGCAACCAATCAAGTGGTTAGTGCTGCGTTAGTAGCGGAGAGGGAGCCAGATGATGAGCCAGCAGCCACGGCAAGTGCATCCAGTGACAAGAAAGGGACTTCACCAGCAAGCTCTGGTCCCGACAAAGATGGATCTGTGCAGACACATGAAAAGATGCAGAAAAGAATGGTGCAGCGCCCAGTTTACTTTGTCAGTTCCCTTCTGCAGGGGGCTAGGTCAAGGTACTCTGGTGTGCAGAAATTGCTTTTCGGCCTTCTCATGGCCTCGAGAAAGCTGCGCCATTACTTCCAAGCACATGAGATCACAGTCGTCACTCGTTTTCCGCTGAAGAGGATACTGCAAAATCCAGAAGCAACGGGCAGGATTGTCGAGTGGGCAATGGAACTGTCAAGTTTTGGCCTCAAGTTTGAGAGCACTACAACTATCCAAAGCAGGGCATTAGCAGAGTTCATAGCGGAGTGGACGCCAACTCCAGATGAAGAAATTCCAAAAACAAGCATCCCCGTCAAGGAAGCAAGCAAAGAGTGGCTGATGTACTTTGATGGTGCCTTCTCGCTGCAAGGCGCCGGTGCCGCCGTGCTACTTGTTGCACCCACCGGAGAGCACCTCAAGTACGTAGTCCAGATGCACTTTCCCAAGGAGCAAGCAACAAACAATACTGCAGAGTATGAAGGTTTGCTTGCCGGTCTCAGGATCACAGCAGACCTTGGGATCAAGAAGCTCATTGTCAGGGGTGACTCACAGCTTGTCGTCCGCCAAGTGAACAAGAATTATCTGAGTCCATTGATGGAAGCTTACGTTGATGAAGTGGGAAAGCTAGAAGAGCACTTTGACGGCCTACAGATGGAACATATTCCAAGAGCTCAGAACGACATTGCCGATGGCCTGTCGAAGTGCGCCGCACTTAAGTTACCTGTGGAACCAGGGATCTTTGTGCTCAAGCTGACTCAACCGTCCGTAACGCCATCAACTGGACAGAGCAAGAAGAGGAAGTTGATTTCTGGTGACTATTTTCCGGCAGAGCTCCCCGAAGCCACCGCCAAGAAGGTCCTCAAGATCAACACCAAGGATGCTGAGGAGCAGTCTGCTCCGACAAGCCCTAGGGTTTGTTCCGTTGAAGCAGACGCTCCCGACAAGTTTTGCTCCGGCAAGCTTGCCGGGGAACGTCAAGCTCCGGCTGAACCACAGGTTCTCGCCGTAGAAGCGGATGTTCCCGCAGCAGCAGATATGCCTTTAGTCCTTGTTGTCGAGCCACAAGCTCCAGCATGGGCGCAATAGATTGTCCATTTCCTTCAGACAGGAGAACTTCCCGAAGAGTAAGAAGAAGCGGAAAGAGTAGCCCGGCAGTCAAGTATGTACCAGTTTGTCGACAACACACTGTACAGAAGAAGACTCAACGGTGTGAAATTGAAGTGTATTCACCGGGAAGAAGGACAAAAGCTGTTGGCAGAGATACATGGAGGCATATGTGGCCACCACATTGGCGCAAGAGCACTTGCCGGCAAAGCGTTCCGGCAAGGTTTCTTTTGGCCGACAGCCCTCCAGGATGCAACTGCACAAGTAACCAAGTGTGAAGCGTGCCAGTTCCATTCCAAGCAGATACACCAGCCAGCTCAAGCTCTCCAGACGATCCCTTTATCCTGGCCATTTTCGGTCTGGGGGCTCGACATCCTCGGCCCCTTTCCCCGAGCTATCGGGGGCTTTGAGTACTTGTACGTTGCAATCGACAAGTTCACAAAGTGGCCGGAAGTGGAAGCAGTGAGGAAGGTGATAGCACAGTCAGCAGTCAAGTTCTTCAGGTCGATTGTTTGCCGCTTCGAAATCCGTAACAGGATCATCACCGACAACGGCACGCAATTCACGAGCCGCACCTTCATGCAGTACGTCCAAGATCTTGGCGCCAAGGTCTGCTTCGCTTCTGTTGCTCATCCGAGAAGCAACGGTCAAGCAAAGAGGGCGAATGCTGAAGTGCTGCGTGGGCTCAAGACCAGGACTTTCGACAAGCTGCGCAAGTGCGGAAAGAACTGGATTGAGGAGCTGCCGGTGGTTCTTTGGTCGATCAGAACGACGCCAAATCGAGCCACTGGCCAGACACCTTTCACTCTAGTCTATGGAGCAGAGGCAGTTCTCCCCACGGAACTCGTATACGGGTCACCTCGAGTGCTCGCTTATGATGAGCTTGAGCAAGAGCAGCTCCGACAAGATGACGCGCTGCTCCTTGAGGAAGACCGTCTTCAGGCTGTTGTACGAGCTGCTCGATACCAGCAAGCTTTGCGCCGCTACCATAGCCGCAAAGTTAATGCCAGAAGTTTCGAGGAAGGCGACCTTGTTCTTCGGCGTGTTCAGTCCGCCAAGAATTCCAACAAGTTGACGACGAAGTGGGAAGGCCCTTACCGGGTGAAACGAGTCACTAGGCCTGGCGCTGTCCGCCTTGAGACCGAAGATGGCATTCCGGTGAGCAACTCCTGGAACATTGAGCATCTTCGTAAGTTTTACCCATAGGGCGCGGTTGCCAGAACCTGTTCCGGCAACCACCTTTTGTACAAGTCTTGCCGATGTTGCATGTAATCCTTTGTACAAAGCCGGGCGCAGACCCCGTGCATAAGTAAAGCCCATGTGCCACGCACATCTTGTCGGTTTCATGGTTTCTACTATTTTTTCGCATGCGTTATCTGACACTTCGTGCAGCACCTACCCCCGGTAAGCAATAACGAGTCGTAAGGCTCCATATCTTTATTTTTCTCTTCTTTCTCTTTCCCAAAGAAAGGAAGGTTCCCTCGCCCACAAGTTTGCCAGGGGGAAAGGAGAAGATAATGGTATGGACCCAGCATCGTTCAAGGAAGTTTTGCCTTACCGAGAAGCAAACGACAGAAAAGCTAAGTTGCTAAAGTTTGAGAAATCAGTTTTAAAATTTTAAAGTTATCTTCCTCGAACGACCGTGCTTTGTATGGGAAACCTGTGCGCGGAGGAACCAACTCGTAGCTAGTTGCGCCCTGACTTTGTTTCGAGTCCGCTCAACAATTTAAGAGAGCTGCGACTAGTTGCGACAAGGTTTCTTGTCGGTAGCGGAACTGCCAGCAGGCTGCTGACGTCCCGCACTCAGCGCTCGCGGCTCAAGGTGCCTGCGCCGACAAGTTCCCTAAAAGCGTAGGGCAAAAACATACAAAGGAAGGGATCAAGTAAAGGAAATAACACAGCCATCACTACCCAAAATAGAGCCATATTACAAGATAGCTTGTCGCAGCTCTAACAGATTGTTCTCATGACATGACCAGCAGCGACAAAGAAAAAGAAGAGACGGGCGGCCTAATCTACGCGATCGCCCTCAACCCTCTTGATCTCGCTCACCTTGTCCACAATGGGTGCGACAAGGGCTTTGAGCGCTTCCAGATCAGCATCCAGCGGCAAGGACCTGAGGACATTGGTGAGGTTGAGGCCTGGGTTGCGGAAGGCCACCTTCACCAGCAGCTTCTGAAGAGCCCCCGCGCAGATCTTGCGCGACTCGTCAGCCAGCTGCTTTGGGATCTTCTCCTGGAGCCGCTGGAGGGCCGTCGCCACGCCCTTAAGAACAAGCTGAGCTTGGCGCTAGGTTGGAGGTGCTCATCGGAGGGATATCCAAAATCCTCCATCCCCAGCTGCGCCAACTCCCTGTCGATGGTTGCGGCAGCATCCACGAGACCCTCGGTCCAGTGCTCCACAGTCTCCCTGAAACTGTTCTGGGCGGCAGCAGCATTCACCAGCAGCACCTCGTCGGCCTTGATCTTCTCCTTCAAGGCCACCTCCTGCTCCCTGGCGCCGTCCAGCGTTTGAGTCAAAGTGGTCAGCTTCAACTCAAGATCTACATTGGAGTCCTTGGCGGTGCTGAGCTCCTTGCTCCTCTCGGCGAGACGACCCTGCAGCTCGCCATGGACGTGGGCGTCCTTCTCGCGCTCATGCTTGAGCGCAGCAAGCTCCTCGCCGCTCGCCTTAAGATCGGCCTCCAGCTGCGCCATCTTCGTCTCCAGCTCCTTCTTGGCGGCTTCGGCAGCTCCTGCAGCGTCCTTTGCTTCCTTGAGAGCCCCGCCAATTGCTTGCTCGCGCGCGGCAAGCTCCTCCTCGTGGCTGTCAAGGTTGACCTTGCGCTGCGCCAATTCGCCTTCCTGCGCAGATAGCTTCTCGGTAGCAAGCCGCTGCTGCTCTTCAACCTCAGCCTTCCCGAGGAGGAAGGCTTTCCGCTCCTCGGAGAGTTGCTCTCGCTCCTTTGCTAGGGATCGGAGAGCTTCCTGCCTGAGACCCCGGAGCTCCTCCGCGCGCTTTTCAATGTCCACTCCCGCCTTCGCGACAAGCGCTTCTCGGGATGCCAGCTTGGCTTGTCGGGCGCGGTAGAGCGACAACAGCTTCCGCAGCAGCCGCTCCTCCTCAGGCTCGTCGCTGCTGCTACTTGGCGCGTCAACCAGCGTCAGCCAGGCGGAGGCGAGCACCTCTCCATCCAAGATCTCTCCTTCGACCGGCGCCCTGGAGCTTGACGCCCAGGGGAGCTTGATGAAGATACCGTCACCAGCCTTCAAATAGGCGCCGGGCTGGGGCTCTTCAGAGCCTGGCCCTGCAGCAGCAGCGGAGGGATCGGCGGTCGGCATAGCGCCTGACGCTCCTGCGGCCTCAGGGTCGTCAGTGCGATCGCCGGACCCCTCGCCAGCTTCTGCGGCGGCAGCTTTGGCGGCCTCTTCGCCGGCGGGATCATCAACGCCGGCCTCTTCTTCGGTGGCAGCGGCGTCGTTGTTGTTGCCGCGCGCGTTCTCCTTGCCGGCGACCTCGGTTTCCATCGGCTCCATGGCAGGTGGATCTGACGACCGAAGAGGGGAGAAAAGTCAAGCAAATATTCAAAAAAGAAAATCAGAAGAAGAAGAAGAACCCAAGGGAAGTTCTCAAGCGAGAGGATTACCTGGATCTGCAGCCGCGGTCTCCACCACCGGGGGGTCGCTGGTGCTATGCCTTGCCGGAGAACTGTTCCTTGCTGGAGAATTCTCCCTTGCCGGAGAACGCTCCCTTGCCGAGGAATCCTCCCTTGGTGGTGTAGTCGAAGCAGATGGCATTTCGGGAGCGGCTTCCGGGCACTCCTGGTGAGGCTGCTCTGCTCCTACACAAACCAACAATCAGGTATCAGCAAAGCAAGAGCACCAATACGCGCCTGACAGCAAGAAGTAAACTATATACTTACGCTGGGGGCTGCGCTGGGGGCTGCTTGGGGGAAAAGTTGCCGGGTCCGGCAAGGTGGTCTCGGACACGCCCACTGCTGTCGCGGTGGGTTCGTCCTCGATGACAATCACCAGGACCTTGGCTCTCTTCGCCGCTCTCTGGGCCAGAGTCCTGAAAAGGAATGAGTTCGGAGTAAAGCAAATCAGAGACAAGACAAAACAGCAAAAATTGAAGAACTACAAGTACAGCAAAGAATCTTACTCTTCTTCTTCCTCGTCGGAGCTGAGCACGGAGAGGTCGAAGTCCGGCTCGCCTCCGGTGCAACGAGGCGGAGGAGTAGGTTCCCTTGTCCGCTTGGCAGGGGCGGTGGCGGTGGACCAGGAAGACCCCGCTCCAGTTGCCGCAGCGGCGTGAGGTGGTCCCGCGGCAACAGTGCTTGCCGCAGTCGAGCGCGTCGCGCGGTGCGGTGGCTGTTGACCCATCTGCGGCCCCGCCACGTCCCCGGCCTTGCGGAGACGCCTTCTTGCTGGAGCTGGGGGCTCCGCTTGCGGCGAGCTGGCTGAAGGTGGGGAGGAGGAGGGGCCGATCCTCAACGGGTCGCTCGCGCCCTCGGCGGGCTCGCTCGACTCAGATTCAGGCCCGACAAGTTCTTCCTCGCCGACAAGCTCCTCTCGGTCGGCAAGGCTTGCCGCCTCTGCTGCCTCTGCCTCATCCACGGTGAATCCAAACTCGCCCGCGGCAACTGCTGCCACCGCCTCTTCCAGCCTAGTGGCGATGCGCTGCATCTCCGCATCGGTGGTGTCGCAGGTGAGGCTCTTCTGTTCATCGGGGTGGACCGGCACTTCTACCAAGCTGTTGAAGAACTCCTGCACGACGTCGTCTGCAGGCTCTTGCCAAGTTGGAACAATTCCATGCGAATCGCACAGCGGCATCATTGCACGGATGCGGTCGAGCGAGGAATTGTTGCACAACGGAACGACACTCCTCGGCAACATGAATGGATGTTGAGGATCGCGCTTGAATAGTTCCAGGAGCATCGCGTCCAGTTCCAAGACAGTGAAGTTAAAGTTGAGGCCCGGGCGCAGCCTCATGATATCCTCCGAGTTCTGGAACTACCAAGCGGGTCTCCTCCTCTCCTGAAGGGGGGCGATGCGGCGGCGAAGAAAATCTGCGCCAACGGCGCCTACGGTGAGCCCGGCAAGCCTGAGGCGTAAGATCTGGGTGACGGCAATCTTCAGCCTATCATCTTCCGAGGCCACGTTGCTCCAATCGTTGCCGCGCACTACCGGGGCTTGGCGCAGGGCGGTAAATGGCTGCGGGTTCTCCTCGACAATCCAGCACCACTCTGCTCTCCATTCTTCCCATTTGCTGCGGAGCTCTCCCTCCAGATAGGCGTCCTTCTTGCCAGTTCTTGAGATCCAAGCGATTCCGCCGGCAAGGGGGTCTCCTCTCTCGACTCGGGGCATAAATAAGTGGCAGAAAAGGGCTATGTTTGGATGGACTCCGACAAAGTTTTCGCAGAGATGTGCGAAAACTACCATGGTCAGAACGGCGTTGGGGGTGAAGTCAAGGAGGCGGAACCCGTAGGTGTTCATGATGTCACAGAAAAAATCAGAGAAGGGCGGGCAGAGCCCGCAGTAGAAGAACAACGCGAAGAAGGGGTACCCGTTCGGAGCCAGTCCCGAAGCGGCAGCTGAGAGTACCCTCATGCGCGGATGCGCTCGCGTCTCCGTAGACCAGAAGAGGTAGTAGTACTCCCTCAGCTCCTTCGCGTCAAGCTGAGGGGGGAAGATTGCCCGCTCCTTTCGCAGCGCCGCGAGCCGCTGCACCTCGGCTGACTTCACGCCCTTCCCCTTGTCGGCTTTCGGAGCCATGGTGGAGGTGGCGGGGGAGATCGGCGGCGTCGGTGGTAACGGTGGCAATGGGAGGTGGAGCGCTGCTCTCTTTCGACTTTGGGAAGAAGGGGGGAGCAGCGGAGATTTCCGAGAATGGAGTAACAACCGGCGAGATGGGCGAACCGCCCCTGTTTCCCCTGCTTATAAAGAGGGCGGGGGCGGACATTCCGCTTTTCTGAATAAAGAAACCACCCACGATCTCTCCCATGACGCCGCATTCGATGCGTGCCGTTGGGGGAGGGCGCGGTGGATACAGAGTAACATACGGCGTAACCCAGGCCGCGCGTGCCCGTGCCCTGCTTTGGGCCTGGCCCAACAGTGCTCGGCACCGTGTGTGGCCCAGGCCCGGGGGCTTCTATCGGTGTACTAGAGTAGGGGTACCCTAGTATCCCGAACTTGTGCACAGGCAGTTGCAGCACCCCGCGGCAAGGCTTGCCGGCGACCGCCAAGATCCTCCGTGGCTCCTTTGGAGCCATTCAAGAACAAAGTATTCAAGCCAAGGAGACAAGGCCCCGGCAAGAGGAGCTTGCCGGGAAGGCCAACCAAGGCATCTCAAGGAACTTACCGCGACGCGCCACGCATCCCGGCAAGGCCCGGTGTGCGACAAGCTTCCGGGCGCGACAAGACAACGACCGCGGCAAGGCACTTGCCGCGACAAGCTACCACCCTGTACCCGCGCTCCAGCACATCCACCAACGTGTTGCCCTGGGGCCTTTCCAGGCGCGCGTGGCAAGAGGCTGTGCAGCCAGCGGTGCGAGGTGGCAAGCGACGCTGACAAGATTACCATCATGGCGAACGGTGGCGTCCCTGACGGTCCTTTTCTGCACTGTTTGGGCGACACAGACGGGCATTTAATGCCTTTGTCCCCTGCCGTCAGGGTTAGGTAGGATACACTGTACGGGTAGTTGTACCAACCGCAACTCCTTTTCCATTTTTACCCTTGTCTACGTTGCCACCTGTCGGTGACCCCTTGAGCATATAAAAGGAGGCCCATGCGCAACGTAGAGGGGGTTCGGCTCAGTTTGAAGGCAGAAAAACACTCACGCTCGGTCTCGTTAGCTGCTAGAGTGTACTGTAGCACTCAACGCTCCCGAGCAAGAACATAATACACTAAAACATGCAGCAGTAGGAGTGTTATCTCTGCGGAGAGCTCCTAAGCTGGGTAAACTGCTCGTGTGCTTCGCCTCGATCCCCTCTTCGTGCGATCTCCGCCCCCCACCGAACCGAAAGGGACTCGGTCCGCCGGTCCCATAGGTGTTCGTGGATCAATTTCCCCGACACTATGTAAATAGGTTAGTACCGAAAAATGATAAAAAATGACTATAAATGATTGTAAAACATCCAAGAATGATAATATAACAGCATGGAACAATCAAAAATTATAGATACGTTGGAGGCGTATCAGCATCCCCAAGCTTAATTCCTGCTCGTCCTCGAGTAGGAAAATGATAAAAACAGAATTTTTGTTGTGGAATCCTGCCTAACATGTTCATCACATTCTTTTCTTTATAGCATGGACATATGGACTTTTATATGATTCAAAGCAATCATCTAGTTTTGACATGAAGACTTTAATACTCAAGCATACCAAGAACAAACCATGTCTTTCAAAATATCAACGCTAAAGCAAGTTACCCCTATCCCATCATGCTCAATCAATGATCCATTCATGAAACACACTCAAATATTAGCTACACCCAATGCTCAAATACGATCATAGTGCCCCTTAGTTGGTGCTTTATAAGAGAAGATGGATACTCAAATTCAAAATAAACATTGCATACGTAAAAGAAAGGCCTTTCGTGGAGGGAAGTAGTGATTTGCAGAGGTGCCAGAGCTCAAAGCTTAAATTGAGAGATAAAATTATTTTTCAGAGGCATACTTTTCCTACCAACGAAAACGACTTGGAGCATCCCAACACTTCCCATGCTAGATACATCATAGGCGGTTCCCAAACAGAAAATAAAGTTTATTCCTTTTTCCACCATAACTTTCACTTTCCATGGCTAGCCGTATCCACGGGTGCCTTCCATAACAACACTTTCCAAGGAATTTATTATTTAACAACATAAAGTAAATTCATTTTTCATTTCGGTATTGGGCATCCCTAATACCTTTGCCATACTCTCGTGCAATGACAAGTGAATAAACACTCATCGTGAGAATAACACATTTAGCATGGAAAATATTGGCTACCCTTTTCCGCCTCGCGAGTAGTAGAGCACACAAAAGAGAAATTTATTTTGAACATTAGAGATGGCACATGCAAATTTGCTTAGAACGGCATGGAAATACCGCATATAGGTAGGTATAGTGGACTCATATGGCAAAACTGGTTTAAAGGGTTTTGGATGCACAAGTAGTGATCATACTTACTGCAAAATTAAGGCTAGCAAAAAGATTGAGAAGCGACCAACCAACAAGTGAAAAATCTCGTACCCAAGCATTAAGCATAAGTAACACCGAATGATGCACCATAAGTAGGATATAAATTTCATTGCATAACTATTGACTTTTGTGCTTGCATAGGGAATCACAAACCTTAACATAAATATTCTTACTAAAGCACAATTACTCATCAACATGACTCACATATCATATCATCATATCTAAAAACCATTACTAAGAATCAAGTTTATTTTGTCCAATGATCTTCATGACAGTATTTATTATATCCTCCTTGGATATCTATCATTTTGGAACTATTTTCAAATGTTGCTTTTGATAAGCTCAAATAAATATAAGTGCAGATCATGAGCATAATTTTTTTCTTTCTCTCGAATTAATCTAAGTGAAGCAAGAGAGAATTTCTTCAAAATTTACTAACTCCCAAATAAATCTAAGTGAAGAATGAGAGCATTTCTTCAAAACTAACAAAGCACACCGTGCTCAAAATGATATAAGTGAAGTACTAGAGCAAGTCCATGGCTCTAAAAATTTAAGTGAAGCATAGGAGCAAGCATAGCATAATTTTTTGGCTCTCTAAAAAGGGTGTGTCTAGCAAAGATTTGACACTTAAAAAACAAAGAAAAACAAGCAAAGACTCATATCATACAAGACGCTCCAAGCAAAACTCATATCATGTGATGAATAAAAATATAGTTTCAAGTAAAATACTGATGGTTGTTAGAAGAAAGCGGGGATGCCACTCGGGGGCATCCCCAAGCTTAGTTGCTTGCTACTTCTTTGAATATTATCTTGGGGTGCCTCGAGCATCCCCAAGCTTAGCCTTTTGCTTATCCTTATTCCTTCATCCATCGTAAGATAACCCAAAACTTGAAAACTTCAATCACACAAAACTCAAACAAAACCTTCATGAGATTCGTTAGTATAAGAAACAAAACCACTACTATAAGTATTGTAGCAAACATATTCTTATTTTGTTTTTGCATTATATATACTATATTCCAACTTTTCTATGGCAAAAAATCATCAAAGAAAACCATAGAATCATCAAAACAAGCACACACACACAAAGAAAACAGAATTTGTCAAAAACAGAACAGTCTGTAGCAATCTGAATATTTCAAATACTTCTGTAACTCCAAAAATTATGAAATATATTGGTAAAAGTGAGTAATTTTTCTATTAATCCTCTTCAAAAATATTCAACTTAAAAGCACCCTTCTGTTAAAAATGACAACGAATCTCGCTAGCGCAAAAGTTTCTGTTTTTCAGCAAGATTCAGTAAACTTTCACCAAAGTCTTCCCAAAGGCATTGCTTGGCACAAACACTAATTAAAACATGAAAAAGCACAATCATAACAGTAGAATAATTTTGCTAATACTCAAGAATAGAAATCAAAAAGCAAAAATAAATTTTATTCATTGGGTTGCCTCCCAACAAGCGCTATCGTTTTACGCCCTTAGCTAGGCATAATATTTCAATGATGCTCACATAAAGGATAGTAATTGAAATATGAAGAGAGGATCATGTATCATATGGCAAACAAATTTAAGTCTAACATACTTCCTATGAATACGAATTTTATAGGAAAAAAATTTAGCAAGACAAGCAAGATCTAGCATATGCAAGGAAGAAGAAAGAAACAATAGCAATCTCAACATGAAGAGAAGTAACTTCATATTTCCCTCTCTCATAATAATTATATGTGGGATCATATTCAAATTCAACAATATATCTATCACATAACATATTCTCTACATGATCCACATGCATGCAAGGTTGACACTCTTCCAAAATAGTGGGATTAACATTAACTAAAGTCATGACCTCACCAAACCCACTTTTATCAAAAAATTCATAAGATTGAACATTCTCCAAATTAGTGGGATCTAAAGTTGACACTCTTCCAAATCCACTTTCAATATTATTGCAAACACTGTTATCAATCTCATATTCATCATGGAGCTTAAATAAATTTTGAAGGTCATAATAAGAATCACCCCAATCATGATCATTGCAATATGTAGTGGACATAGCAAACTTAGCATCCCCAAGCTTGGGGTTTTGCATATTATTAGCACAATTGACATTAATAGAATTTATAGTAAAATCATTGCAATCATGCTTCTCATTCAAAGAGCTATCATGAATCACTTCATAAATTTCTTCATCACAATTTTCAGATTCATGAATCTCAAGCAAAACTTCATAAAGATAATCTAGTGTACTCAAATCGCTAGCAATTTGTTCATGATAATTGGATCTCTTAAAAATATTAGCAAGTGGATGAGGATCCATATCAATAAATTTTTAGCAAGTGACGTGCAAGCAAATAGAAGCCACATGACAACACAAGCAAGCAAAAGATCAAACGAGAAAAAGGCAAACGAAAAAGAAGGCAAATAAACGGCAATTTTTTGTGAAGTGGGGGAGAGGAAAATGAGAGGCAAATTGCAAATAATGTAAATTGCGAGGAGATGAGATTTGTGATTAGGAACCTGGTTGATGTTGAAGATCCTCCCCGGCAACGGCGCCAGAAATTCCTTTTGATGTCGCTTGAAGCTACGTCGGTATTTCCCCAAAGAGGAAGGGATGATGCACCACAGCGGCGGTAGGTATTTCCCTCAGATATGAAACCAAGGTTACCGAATCAGTAGGAGAACCAACCAACACAACGTAAACAGCCCCTGCACACAAAGAACAACACCTGGCCACCCAACGTGTTAATCCATTTCGGGGTACAGTGCCTCAAGATAGGCAAAGGACGTGAGGTAAATTTGTCGATATGATAAATAGATCGTGGAACAAATAAATTGCAGCAACGTATTTTGTATTTTTGGTTTAATAAATCTGAAAATAAATGCAAGAGAAAATAGATCGCAGAGGCAAATATGATGAAAAGAGACCCGGGGGCCGTAGGATTCACTAGTGGCTTCTCGAGAAAAATAGCAAACGGTGCGAAAACAATTACTGTTGGGCAATTGATAGAACTTAAAATAATCATGGCGATATCCAGGCAATGATCATTATATAGGCATCACGTACAAGATTAGTAGACCGACTCCTGCCTGCATCTACTACTATTACTCCACACATCGACCGCTATCCAGCATGCATCTAGTGTATTAAGTTCATGAGAAAACGGAGTAATGCAATAAGAACGATGACATGATGTAGACGAGATCCGTTTATCTATTGCGGCAGATATAGATCTCATCTTGTTATCCTTAATTAGTAGCAATGATAAATACGTGTTGGCTCCCCTTCTGTCACTGGGATCAAGCACCGTAAGATCAAACCCACTACAAAGCACCTCTTCCCATTGCAAGATAAATATATCAAGTTGGCTAAACAAAACCCAAATATCGGAGAAGAAATACGAGGTTATAAGCAATCATGCATATAAGAGAACAAAGAAGACTCAAATAACTTTCATGGATAAAAACATAGATCTGATCATAAACTCAAAGTTCATCGGATCCCAACAAACACACCGCCAAAAGACTTACATCATATGGATCTCCAAGAGACCATTGTATTGATAATAAAAAGAGAGAGAGAGAGAGAGAGGAAGCCATCTAGCTACTAACGACGGACCCGTAGGTCTACAAAGAATTACTCACACATCATCGGAGAGGCACCAATGGAATTGTGAACCCCTCCGTGATGGTGTCTAGATTGGATCTCGTGGTTCTGGACTCTACGGCGGCTGGATGAATATTTCGTCGACTCACCTAGGGTTTCTGAAATATTGGGGTATTTATAGAGCAAAGAGGTGGTCTAGGAGCACCCGAGGTGGGCACAACCCACCAGGGTGTGCCTAGGTCTCCTGGCGCGCTCTAGTGGGTTGTCCCCTCCTCGGGACTCCCCCAGGTGCAACCAAGGCCCAAATTCTTCCTTCTGGTCCATAAAAAATCATCGTAACTTGGTGTGGCATTTGGCAATATGTAAATTGGTTAGTACCAAAAAATGATATAAAATGACTATAAAATGATTGTGAAACATCCAAGAATGATAATATAACAGCATGGAACAATCAAAAATTATAGATACGTTGGAGATGAATCAATCTACTACTATTACTCCACACATCGACCACTATCCAGTATTCATCTAGAGTATTAAGTTCATAAAGAATGGAGTAATGCATTAAGTAAGATGACATGATGTAGAGGAATTAACTCAAGCAATATGATGAAAACCCCATCTTTTTATCCTCGATGGCAACAACACAATATGTGCCTTGCTGACCCTACTGTCACTAGGAAAGGGCACCGCAAGTTTGAACCCAAAGCTAAACACTTCTCCCATTGCAAGAAGAACCAATCTAGTTAGCCAAACCAAACCGTTAATTCGAAGAGACTTGCAAAGACATTAAATCATGCATAAAAGAATTCAGAAGGTTCAAATAATATTCATAGATAATCTGATCATAAATCCACAATTCATCGGATCTCAGCAAACACACCACAAAATAGTATTACATCGAATAGATCTCCAAGAACATCGAGGAGAACATGGTATTGAGAATCAAAGAGAGAGAAGAAGCCATGTAGCTACTAGCTATGGACCCGTAGGTCTCAGGTAAACTGCTCACGCTTCATTGGAAGGGAAATGGTGTTGATGTAGAAGCCCTCCGTGATCGAATCCCCCTCCGGCAGGACGCCGAAAAAGGCCCCTAGATGGGATCTCACGGGTATAGAAGGTTGCGGCGGTGGAAAAGTGTTTTCGTGGATGCCCCTGGTGGTTTTGGGGTATAAGAGTATATATAGGCGAAAGAATTAGGTCATGAGACCCAAGAGGGGCCCACGAGATAGGGGGTGCGGCCTCAACCCTTGTGGCCACCTTGTTGCTCCTCCGACTTCATCTCCAAGTCTCCTGGTTTGCTTCTGGTCCAAGAAAGATCATCGCAAAAGTTTTATTCCGTTTGGTATTCCTTTTCTGCGAAACTCTAAAACAGGGAAAAAATAGGAACTAGCACTGGGCTCTAGGTTAATAGTTTAGTCCCCAAAACAATATAAAGTAGCATAATAATTCATATAAAACATCCAAAATAGATAATATAATAGCATGGAACAATAAAAAATTATAGATACATTGGAGACATATCAGGAAGATGATGACGAGCGCGTTGATTCCAGCCTCCCTTAGTTGATTCACTTGACCGAGATGCTCATTTAGTGATTGCAAAGCTCTGAGACACCTTCTTTCGGGATCAAGGAAGCCGTTGCCCATGCAGACCACCAACGCGCCTACACGCCAAGCTCCGGCGAGCTCCATCTCCTAGTTGTGCACACGCGAGCACCCAACTCCCCCACTAAGTATCACCGGTTTGGCCATGCATGCGACCCACAGTTCCCGAGCTCCTCCCAGCACCCTTGCGTGATGTTCTACGGCCGCACGATAAGCTTTGATGGTGGTTCGCCGGTCGTGCTCATATGTGGCTCCTGTGGTGCCTCGCCGGCTGTGCCACGCGTGCGCCCAGCGGCTCCCATGAACCTCTCGTGCGCAATGTTCCATGGCCGCACGCCGTGCTCCAGCGAGATCCCACGACTGGTCGTGCATGCCGACGTGGCCGTACCCGAGCCGACCTCTTAGTCCATTTCACGTTTTTTTGTCAGGACCGATTAGAGTTTTTAGGGATATTAGATTAGGTCACGGGGCACAGGTTTAGTTAGTGGAGCTAATGGCCCACTGCCAAGTGGGTCCGTTCGTATAGTTAGTGGGCTAATGGCCCACTGACAAGTGGGCCTCCGTTAGTATTAGCTTAGTTGTTTAAACTAGTTTTACTGTTAGCTTAGCCCAATTTCAATGACATGTGGAGCCAGCACCCCATTGACTAGTCCTTGTTGACTGGGGTATCCAGACCTGTGGTAAAAATGTCCAAAACGGGGCTCCGCCATGGTCAGATGGCATTGACCGGATAGAGCCGTGACAGAAGGGCATTCGAATGACCTTGGAGAAAAAACTAAGGGCAAAACTGAGCAGGCACGAAAAGTAAGGGCAAAACCTGTGGGTAGGAACGAACTAGGGATAAAAACGAAATTGTACCAAACAAAAAACATGCAACAAACAGGAACTGACACTGGGCACTAGATCAATATGTTAGTCCCAAAAATGGTAAAAAAAAGTTGCCAAAAGTATATGAAAGTTGTAGAATTTTGGCATGAAACAATAAAAAATTATAGATACAACGGAGACATATGAGCATCCCCAAGCTTAATTCCTGCTCGTTGTTGAGTAGGTAAATGATAAAAAGATAATTTTTGATGTGGAATGCTACCTAGCATAATCTTGATCATATAATCTAATCACGACATGAATATTAAGACACGAGTGATTCAAAGCAATAGTCTATAATTTGACATAAAGACAATAATACTTCAAGCATACTAATAAAACAATCATGTCTTCTCAAAATATCATGGCTAAAGAAAGTTATCCCTACAAAATCATATAGTCTGGCTATGCTCCATCTTCATCACACAAAGTATTTCATCATGCACAACCCCGATGACAAGCCAAGCAATTGTTTCATGCTTTTATTGTTCTCAAGCCTTTTCAACTTTCATGCAATACATGAGTGTGAGCCATGGATATAGCACTACGGGTGGAATAGAATGCAGTGGTAGGGATCAATAGAAGAAGGAGAAAGTCTCGCACCAACTAGGCACATCAACGGGCTATGGAGATGACCATCAGTTGATATCAATGCAAGTGAGTAGGGATTTCCATGCAATGGATGCACTAGAGATATAAGTGTATGAAAGCCCAAACTGAAAACTAAGTGGGTGTGCATCCAACTTGCTTGCTCACGAAGACCCCAAGCATTTGAGGAAGCCCGTCATCGGAATATACAAGCCAAGTTCTATAATGAAAAATTCCCACTAGTATATGAAAGTGATAACTCAAGAGACTCTCTATATGAAGAACATGGTGCTACTTTGAATCACAAGTGTGGAAAAGGATAGTAACATTGTCCCTTCTCTCTTTTTCTCTCATTTTTTTTATTTTCTCCTTTTTTTCCTTTTTGGGCTCTTTGGCCTCTTTTTTATTTTAATTCTGGAGTCTCATCCTTACTTGTGGGGGAATCATAGTCTCCATCATCCTTTCCTCACACGGGACAATGCTCTAATAATGATGATCATCACACTTTTAATTACTTACAACTCAATATTACAACTCGATACTAGAAGAAAATATGACTTTATGTGAATGCCTCTGGCAGTGTACTAGGATGTGCAATGATCTAGCATAGCAACGATATCAAAAAATGGACAAGCCATGAAAACATCATGCTAGCTAACTTATGATTGTGCAAAGCAATATGACAATGATGGTGCGTATCATAATAGATGGAACGGTGGAAGTTGCATGGCAATATATCTTGGAATGGTTATGGAAATGCCATAATAGGTAGGTATGGTAGCTATTTTGAGGAAGGGAATGTGGTGGGTTTAATGCACCGGCGTTAGTTGCGCGGTACTAGAGAGGCTAGCAATGGTGGAAGGGTGAGAGTGCATATAATCCATGGACTCAACATTAGTCATAAGAACTCGCATACTTATTGCAAAAATTTATTAGCCATCAAAGCAAAGTACTAATACGCATGCCCCTAGGGGGATATATTGGTAGGAAAAGACCATCGCTCCTCCCCGACCGCCACTCACGAGGAAGATAATCAAAAATAAATCATGCTCTGACTTCATCACATAACGGTTCATCATACGTGCATGCTTCGGGAATCACAAACCTAAACACAAGTATTTCTACCAATCCACAATTACTCACTAGCATGACTCTAATAACACCATCTTTATGTCGCAAAACTAGTGCAAGGAATCAAACATATCATATTCAGTGATCTACAAGTGTTTATGTAGGATTTTATGACTAACCAAGTGAATGACCAATTCCTGATGACTCTCTAAATAGATATAAGTGAAGCAAGAGAGTTTACTTATTTCTACAAAAGATTTTCCCATGCTCTAAAAAATATGAGTGAAACAAAAGAGCATTCTACAAATGGTGGTTTTCTATGTGAAGAGAAACATGTAATCCAAACTTCAAATGATATAAGTGAAGCATATGAAGTATTCTATAAAGCCATACTCAAAAGATATAAGTGAAGTGCATGAAGCATTCTATAAATCAACCTAGGACTATCTCATACCAGCATGGTGCATTACTAAAATAAAAATAAAAAGCACACGATGCTCCAAGAATTTATGCATATATGTGACGAATAAAAATATAGCTCCAAGTAAAGTTACCGATGGTCGTTACAAGAAAGAGGGGATGCCTTCCAGGGCATCCCCAAGCTTAGTTGCTTGGGAATCCTTGAATATTACCTTGGGGTGCCTCGGGCATCCCCAAGCTTAGGCTCTTGCCACTCCTTATTCATTCATCTATCGTGATCTCACCCTAAACTTGAAAACTTCAATCACACAAAAATTAACAAAACCCTCGTGAGATCCGTTAGTATAATAAAGAAAATCACCACTTTAAGTACTATTGTAAACCCACTCATATTTTATTTTTGCATTATAACTACTATACTCTAACTTCTCCATGGCTAATACAAATGATAAAGTCCACAGTTCCATCAAAACACGCAAAACAATGCATCCGAAACAGAATCTATCAAAAACAGGACAATCTGCAGCAATCTGAACATTTACCCTATTTCTGTAACTCCAAAAAATCTGAAAATTAGGACAAAATAAACAATTTACATAGCAGTACCATGTGAAAATTTCAGAAATATTGGACGTTCCAGTAAAAAATTGAAAAATCATGCACTACAGCCAAAGTTTCTGTTTTTGCACTGCACACAAACCAAACAAGCAGTCTAATCATCCTAAAGGTAAATCTTGGCACATTATTTTTATAATACAAAGGATTTGTTCAAGGGGGTAAATATTTTTGTTGAAAGTTTCTGTAATTCAAGATTTGCAAAGTTTCCATGGGCATGAACAAAGTTCAAGGAGCTGCCCCACTTCAACGGTGCTCGTCCTTCTTACTTTCACTTTTGTTTTTGAAAAGTTTTAGGTTCCCCACTTTATTTTTTTGTTTTAAACTATTTAAAATCACTGAACAGAAATAAATGACTCTCTAATACTTCTGGGTTGTCTCCCTGGCAGCGCTTTCTTTAAAGCCGTTAAGCTAGGCATATAGTGCTCAAGTAATGGATCCACCCGGATCCCAAGGTATATCAAAGAAAATTTTAATTAAAAATGATTTGTAATTTATTATTGACCACAAAGGAACATATATCATGCAACTACAAAGTCTAACCCTCTTCCTATGCATCGACATGTCATAAAAGAACAATTCATGCACACAAAGTAAAGGCCAATCCATAGTATAAATAGTTTCTTGCAATTTTATCGTATTGGAAACATAAAGAAGTGGAGATGTAGTTCCTCCCTCATAATAATTGCAAGTAGGAGCAGCAAGCACATGCATATTATATCTATCAAAATCATCATGTTTAGTAGTAGAACGCACCCCATCAATATAATCCTTAATAAGTGCAAACTTCCCCGATAGAGTGTAGTTGGGAGAATTCAAAAAGATAATAGGACTATCATGTGTGGGTGCAATAGCAACAATTTCATTCTTAACATAAGGAACTATAGAAAGTTCATCTCCATAAGCATAACTCATATTGGCATCATGGCCACAAGCATAGCAAGCATCAAGTTCATCAAGAAGGGATATTTCAAACAAATCAAAGGGATCATAGCGATTATCATAGCATTCATACTTCGGTAAGCACGAAGGGAAATTAAAAAATGTATGGGATAAAGAGTTACTCTCATTAGAAGGTGGGCACGGGTGATCCGCTCTTCCTCCTTTTGTTCTTCTCTCTCCTCATTTTTCATCTAATGAGCTCACAGTGTCAACAATTTCTTCCATAGATTCCTGCAAAAATATTAGTCTCTTCTTGGATTGCGGAGACTTTTTCAATAAACTCACTAATATCAGCATTATATTCATAATTCTCATAGCAATATTTAAGTATAGCATAATTTTCAGGTCTGTAAACAACATCATCAAGATTTTCACACTTTTCAAACAAAGATTCAATTTCATAAGCACCCTTAAAAGCGAAGAATTCTTCTGTTCATTCCACATCATAGTAATCATATATACCATTAGCATAAGAAGCCAAGGTTTCATTGACATTAAATTTACATGAAAAGGGAAGGTGTGGAGCCTTCATCCTTGAGCAATAAGTATAATCATATATCCGGCATAAATTCCAAGCATACCAATGCAACATATGAACTTGATCCAATAACAATTTCCCTTTCAGAGTCAAGCGATAATCCCGAAAGTATTCACGTTGATCCAACGGGTCTCTCATTATCAAGTTGAACGAGGTTTTCTCATGATTATCAAAGTAGTGTTTAATATTTTCCACATAGCAAGCATCGAGGGTTTTAGGGGGTTCCCCATCTCTATAAGTAGTAATTACACCTAATTTTTTTGGTATTTCATGTTCCATATCCATAACTTAAGATAGAGAACAACATAGAACAGGAAATAAAAATTACTTAGTGATAAGGCAAACAAGCACACACGAGAATATTCACCCCCACGCTATTACTCGGCGACAACGGCGCCAGGAAAAGGTCTTGATAACCCACAAGTATAGGGGATCAAGTGTAGCCTCTTTCAATAAGTAAGAGTGTCGAACCCAATGAGGAGCTAAAGGTAGAACAAATATTCCCTCAAGTTCTGTCCATTACCGATACAAATCTATGCACGCTTAACTTTCGCTTTACCTAGAACAAGTATGAAACTAGAAGTACTTTGTAGGTGTTGTAGGATAGGTTTGCAAGATAATAAAGAGCACGTAAATAAAAGATAGGGGCTATTTAGATGAAGAAATAACTAAGTTAGTTTTAGTAGAGAGCTTTCTGTCACAAGAAAGTTATTTGTCGCTAGGCAACCGATAACTAGACCAGTAATCATTATTGCAATTTTACATGAGGGAGAGGCATAAGCTAACATACTTTCTCTACTTGGATCATATGCACTTTTGATTGGAACTCTAGCAATCATTCACAACTACTAAAGATCATTAAGGTAAACCCAACCATAGAATTAAAGTATCAAGTCCTCTTTACTCCCATACGCAAACAACCTACTTACTTGGGTTTAAGCTTCTGTCACTCTAGCAACCCACCATAAGCGAATCATGAACATGTTGCAAACCCTACAGCGGGGATCCCTCATGCTTGCGCGACATGGAGAGCACCATAGGACATCACCAATAATAAAACATACAATTCAAACCAATCATTATCATCAATCAACCCATAGGACAAGACGGATCTACTCAAACATCATAGGATAGCCATACATCATTCGGAAATAATATATATTGTTGGGCACCAAGATTAAGTAGAGATTACAGCGGGGAGAAGGGGTGTTACACCGCTGCATAGAGGGGGAGAGAGTTGGTGATGACAGCGGCGAAGTTGTTGGTGTTGATCGCCATCACGATGATGGCCTCGATGGTGTTCCGGCGCCACCGGGAGAGGGGGAGAGCCCCCCCCCCCTCCTTCTTCTTCTTGCTTGGCCTCCCCCATAGATGGGAGGAAGGTTTACCCTCTGGTCCTGGGCCTCCATGGCGGCGGAGGGGCGGGAGCCCCACCTAGAATGGATCTCTCTCTCTCTCTCTCTCTCTCTCTCTCCCTCTCTCTCTCTCTCTCTCTCTCTCTCTCTCTCTCTCTCCTTCTTTTTATGCATTCCTAGATTCTGGCCTTTCACAGTTTCTTAAATTCCCGGAGATTTGTAACTCCAATTGGGCTAAAATTTTAACACGATTTTTATCCGGATATTATCTTTCTTGCGACCGAAGAAGGGAACCAACCGCCTTACGGGGTGGCGACAAGCCTGCCAGGCGCGCCCTGGGTAGGGGGCGTGCCTCCAGGGCTTATGCGCCCCTCGGGCATCATCTCGCTTTGATGCCAATTCCCAAAAATCACATATATTCCAAAAAGTCCGCGTAAGTTTTTTATCGTGTTTGGACTTTGTTTGGTATGGATATTCTACGAAACAAAAAACATGCAACAAACAGGAACTGGCACTGGTATGTTAGTCCCAAAAATAGTAAAAAAAGTTGCCAAAAGTATATGAAAGTTGTCGAAAATTGGCATGAAACAATCAAAAATTATAGATACAATGGAGACTATCGGGGAAAACGAACACCTATGGGGTCACAAGGAACCCTTCTACGTTCGGCGGGGGATAAGCTGCACGAAGAGCAGGTCGAGAAGTTACCACCTAGGGGATTTCACCCAGGTTCGGGCCGCAAAGATGCATAATACCCTAGTACTGCTTGTCTGGATATATGTGTTCTTGAGCTTTTGAAGTAGCTACGATGCGATCATGGTCCAAAAGTCTGAATCCCCTCTCTGTATGCCTTGGGCCTCCTTTTATACGTAAAGGGGTTGCCATAGTGGCACACAGGAAGTGGCAAGCTATAGTGTATGAGCTTATCGCTCGGCACCGCAGGACAAACACATTTAATGCGCTGGCTACGTGCCCTCTTCCTTTATTGGGGACGGCAACAAAAGCCATCTTGTCCACCGCCACCCTTCCTTGCTTCGACATGTGTCCAGGGTGACGATGCATGCAGCGCCATGCTGGCTAACTAGCTGCTGTGTTGGCACGATGGTAGAGCCTCCATGAAGATCTGGATGCCGCCACGCAGGCGTCTGCTTAGTTGGCACACTGGTCGTCATACTAGAGCAGTGGTGAGATGGCAAATCTTTACCGAGTGCAGGCCTGGCCGTGGCCCAGCGATCATCCCTGGCAAGGGTCTTGCCGGGGGTCTTTGTCTTCTGGTCCCACCTGAACCCGTGGGCTATTAATCTTTGTGAGGATCTGCATGCTACCAAGCATGTGTTCTCAGATCTTGGTCTTAACGTTGTTGATGGTGTTAGAGCTCTCAGCTTCAAGGGCGATGGGCTTGCTGGTGCTGCGCAGGTCGCCCCGGCAAGGGTGTTGCCGGGGGAGGCCCTGCTCGCCCTCTGCTCCTTGTTCTTCGAGTATCTGTCCTGGTAGTCTTTGTATTTTATCTTCCTCTGCCTTGCCAAGCCCTGCCGCAGGTGTGGCTGCGACTGCCCATGCACAAGTAAGGGGTACAGAAGTACCCGTACTTTTGTACACCGACAGGAGTCCCGGGCCTGAGCCACTCATAAGCGCAATGCGTAGTTGGGCCAGGCCCAAATCAGTGCTCAGGCGGGCGTGGAAGAGGTGGACCGTCGCGATCTTTCTGACAATTGCGCTTCCCCAAGACCCGCATCGGGCGCATGATGTGGGGGTCGCGCATGGGATGGGCGTGGCACGCATGCGTCACCCCGCAGTAAATGGAAAAGAGGTGGCTCGCGCCTTCCCCATAAAAAAGGGAAATCCACAGGGGCACTGCTCATTTACCATCTCTGATCCTCCCAATCTTGGAACCGCCATTCCCCTTCTTCTTGCTTGAGCAAAAACCAGAGTTCTTGCTTCTCCTCACTGCCGACATGCCTCCATTGCTTTCAGATCCCTTGCCTCTTCTCAACCACCATGGCGCTCAAGGCAAGCAAGGGAAAGGGTGCGGCCAAGGCCGCCGAGGGGAGAGAGGTGTCGGAGAACAAGCTGGTGAGGTTGCGGAAGAAACACACCCTCTTCGTCTCATCGATCGACACGCTCACCCTCAGGGACCTGTTCCAGTACCTGTGCGGGAGGGAGACGACGGGGCATGCCGCCACAGTGGTCATCCCCGCTACCTTCGCCAAGCCTGGTGTGAAAACTTACCCTTTCTTTGTTGATTATTTTTCATGCGGCCTGCCCCCCTTTCTCCGACTTCTTCAACGACATCATGCACACATTTGGCTTCCACCTTATGGATTTGATGCCAAATTCTGTGGCGTGCATGGCCTTCTTCACCCATCTTTGCGAAGGTTTTGCCAGGATTCACCCCAACACGACACTCTTTCTCCACTACTTCACCCCCCGTATCCAGCCAGGGGACACCGTTTTTTGGCTGCGTTACTTGGATCCCCAGGGCTTCGAGCAAAGGTGTGTACCTAGAGGGAGGCAAGAAGGAGCAGTGGGATGAATGGCAAAGCCGGTGGTGCTGGATTGTGGAGGAGGACTCATGGTCCTTTTGCGAGGTTTGTTGGAGTCTGCCTGTCCGTGGCATCGACTGGAGCAATCTCGACCCTAACGATAAGAAGCTCACGGTCGCCACCACCAGAATTCACCGCCTCGTCTCCACCGGCCTCACCCTGGAGATGATTGGGGCTCACTTCCTCCACCACTGTATCGCCCCTTTGCATCAAAAGGGGAGACCGGCCTGGGACTTCAAGAATGCAGCAGATATCATGAGGCTCCGCCCTGGCCTAAAGCATAACTTCATGGTGACACAGTTCTTCGACAACACCCATGGCCTGGACCCAACCTGGGACGAGCCAAAGGCGGAGTTGGTGCTGGCGGGCGTTCGAGCGCACAGCCTTATTGATGATCTTGCCGGGCGCTGTCACGCCCAATATGCGATACTATCCTAAAGAGACTCGAAGGTCCCACCAAGGATAGAACCGCATATTGAAACGCTTTTGCAAGGTGGATATCATTACATCAACATTACATAATAGATGGGGATACATACAAGAGGCATACAATGCCACACGAATACAACATCACAATACATAAGAGCATCATCTGACTACGGATGAAACACAAACAGAAACTCAAATGACATCCACCCTGCTAGCCCAGGCTGCCGACCTGGAACCTATCCCCTGATTCAAGAAGAAGCAGAAGAAGAACTCACAGACAAGCAAACATCGCTCTCGCGTCAAGATCATCGCAAAACCTGTACCTGCAACTATTGTTGTAGTAATCTGTGAGCCACGAGGACTCAGCAATCCCATTACCATGGGTATCAAGACTAGCAAAGCTTAATGGGAAAGGAAGGGGTAAAGTGGTGAGGTTGCAGCAGCGAGTAAGCATATATGGTGAATAACAAACGCAAATAAGAGCAAGAAGAGAGCAAAGGAACGGTCGTGAAGCTAGCAATGATCAAGAAGTGATCCTAAACTCCTACTTACGTCAAACATAACCCAAAACCGTGTTCACTTCCCGGACTCCTCCGAGAAGAGACCATCATGGCTACACACGCGGTTGATGCGTTTTAATTCGGATTTGGTGTCAAGTTATCTACAACCAGACATTAACAGATTCCCATCTGCCGCATAACCGCGGGCACGACTTTTGAAAGATAATACCCTGCAGGGGTGTCCCACCTTAGCCCATGATAGGCTCTCGCGATCAATGAAGGATATTCCTTCTCCCAGGAAGACCCGATCAGACTCGGAATCCCGGTTTACAAGACATTTCGACAATGGTAAAACAAGACCACTAAAGCCGCCCGATGTGCCGACAAATCCCGATAGGAGTTGCACATATCTCGTTCTCAGGGCACACCGGATAAGTGAAGCGTACAGGAACCGACGTAACCCAAGTTGCCAAGGAATGGTCCCGCACAGTGCTCTAGTTTGGACCAACACTCGGAGGAGCACTGGCCCGGGGGGGGGGGTAAATAAAGATGACCTTCAGGCTCCGGAAACCCAAGGGAAAAAGGGCTAGGTGAGGAAAATGGTAAAACCAAGGTTGGGCCATGCTGGAGGAGTTTTATTTAAAGCAAACTGTCAGGGGGGTCCCATAAATCACCCAACCGCATAAGGAACGGAAAATCCGGGAACATAACACCGGTATGACGGAAACTAGGGCGGCAAGAGTGGAACAGAACACCAGGCATAAGGCCGAGTCTTCCACCCTTTACCAAGTATATAGATGCATTAATAATATAAGAGATATTGTGATATCCCAACATAATCCTGTCCACCATGGAGCAATCTTCAACTTCACCTGCAACTAACAACGCTATAAGAGGGGCTGAGCAAAAGCGGTAACCTGGCCAAGCAACGGTTTGCTAGGAAGGGCGAAAAGGTTAGAGGCTGGCATGGCAAATTGGGAGGCTTGAAGAGCAAATGATAGGTAGCGTAGCATAGCGATAGAACGAAGCAACTAGCATAGCAATGATAGTAGTGAGATCCAGGGTAGCGGTCATCTTGCCTCAAATCCCGCAAGGAAGAAGAACGAGTCCATGAAGAAGACGAACGGATGAAGACGAACCAAGCGTAGACGAACGAATCCTCACGATCGCAACGAAACAGGAACTATCGAGAAGAAACACACAACATGGTAAACACACCACGCATGAACAAGGCATGATGCTCAACCAAGTATGATGCAAGACAAGACTACATGAAGCTACTCATGGCAAGAGATGATGCAATCAAGAGCAACACATCAAGGCAAGTTTAAATGAGGCCGGGAACAACATATAACCATTCCGGTAAGTCCTCATATGCAAATTTTGAAATTGGTCCAGATCTGAATAAACCTTATGTTCAAGTTGTTAAACAGCAAGTTAAGATGCACCAAGATGATCTACACGAGATTCTAGTCAAGTTACATATAAAGTTCATTTAGTTCGAAACTACGGCCTAGAAGATATGAGCAAAACAAGTTAAACATGGCATTGATGCAAAATGCAAACAAACATCAAGCAAACACCTCAAAACAAGGATGCAACATGATAATATGAAACTACATGCAAAATCAAGCAAGTTTCATATAGAGCACACTCAAAACGGAGCAACGGTTCAACACATACACTCTATACAAGATATGAGAACAATCTGTCCAAAACAGCAACTAGGCATATTGAAAGCATCAAAACAACATGCTACAGCACCTTAACATGATAACAAAAAGCATGGACATGATGTACAGGTAATACATGACAAAACATGAAAACTGAGCTATCTCCAGTAATCACTAGAACATGCTCCAAACCACATGGCAAGATTGCAAATAATAACAGTTTACAGGCTTAGCAGAAATAACATCAGGTTGCAATGTTTATAGCTATCAAACAACATGCTACAGGAACTTATCATAGAAACTTAAGGCATGGCATGATATTACTAAATGCATAGAACCAAAGTCCCTGACGGACCATGAGCCAAAAAGGATCAGAAGATACGATGGCACCCATGTAAACATAGCAAATTATATGACAGTTTCAAACATGGCAGGAACACCAATAAGTAGTCATGTTGGTGAGCTTGTACCACTCACCACAGAGCATTACATGGCATGACAAGGCAACCAATAGAAAGATGACAGGTTTATGAAGCTAAGCATGGCAATATCAAGTTCATAGGGTACATGGATCACTAGCAAATCACATGGCAAAACTGAACTTAATGTTAACAGGCAGATGGCAATGTTATTTAGCAACTTTGGAGCATGATAATAACAAGCTACAGCAGCCTATAAATGCAACCAGGGGCATGGGTGGATAGAGCATGACATGTATAACAAAACATCCTTAGTGATCATCTCCATATTATGCATATAATGACTTGTAGCAGCAGGTTTACATAGCATCACGAAATAACAGATTTAGCCTAGCAAAACAGTAACAACAAGTACCCTACTTAACAAGCTTGATGCACTCAGTACAAGACATACAAAAATACATGGATTGCACCCCTGTAAAGATGGCATGATATAGTTCAAAACACATGTAGAGCTCATGCTCATAGGATGCACACATCAAATGCAACAAAAATGACAAATCACCAAGTTATAACAGTTTCAGCAAATTAACATCATATAGCACTCTTGCAACGATGATTCGGGCATCAATATGATCTCCAACAAGCATGGCACAATGGAAGAAAATGAAGAACATCTCTAAATGAACATTTTGATATATTACACGCCCGAAACGGAGCAGTATGCAACAAGTTATGAAGCAATGAACAGGGGACCAAAATGCAAATATCTCAGGGACTTAGTGAAATTTACACCCTGCAGAAGTCAACGGGACGAGGATATCCGGGACGGAGGGATCCGGGGCGCGGGCGCTTTTTGGTTCATCTCTGGTGGATCTCATCCACCCGGGATAGATCCGGCCGGAGTGGAGCTCCGGTGAGCTCCGGCCCCGGCGAGACGGCAGCGGGCGGCGCGGAGGCGGAGAGGCGCGGGAGGCGCAGTCGACGGCGGGGTCAGGCGGAGGCGGGCGGCGGCGACCGGCGGAGCGGGGCACACAGGCGGAGGCGGCGACTGGAGAGGTCCGGCCGGGCGGCGGGGTCGACGGGGAGCCAGGGCGGCGACGCTCCTGGCCGAGGCGGGGACGAGGCCGGCGCGGCAGGGTGGCGGAGATGGAGGTGCGGGCGAGGCCGACGGGATATGGCACGGCAGAGCCGGCGAGCTCCGGCGGCGGCAGGGGCAGAGCCCGGCGGCGGCGGGGTGGCGATCGGCGGGAAGGAGCGCGCGGGGCGGCTCGGGGCGGCTCGGGCCCCGACGGGCGGGCGGCGGCGGCGCGCGGGCTCGCGCGGGCCGGATCTGGGCCCCGCGGGCCGCGGCGGGCGGACGGCGGCGCAGGGACAGGTGGCGGCGGCGGATTGGAGGCGGGGGACTGCTGGACGTGTCCGGTGGCTGGCCGGACATGTCCGGTGCGTGGTGGAGCTGAGATCTAGGGTTTTGGGGGGATTCATCTGCGAATTTCGGGGGGAGGGGCTAATATATAGGTAGAGGGAGTTAGGAGAGTCCAAATGAGGAGCGGTTTTCGGCCACGCGATCGTGATCGAACGACCGAGAGCATGGAGGGGGTTAGGATGGGTTTTGGGCCAGTTTGGAGGGGTGTTGGGCTGCAAGATAAAAGGGGCTTTTACGGTTACCCGGTTAACCGTTGGAGTATCAAACGACCTCCGAATGGCACGAAACTTGACAGGCGGTCTACCGGTGCTATACCCAAGGCCGCTTGGCAAACCACGGTCCATTCCGAGAAAGTTTAACACCCGCACATGAAAAGAGGCAAAAGGGGGACGCTGGAGGACATTGGAGTGCCGGATTGCAAAACGGACAACGGGGAAAAAGCTCGGATGCATGAAACGAACGCGTATGCAAAATGAGATGCACATGATGAGATGGCAAAGTGCAACACGCAAGCAAATGACATGGCAACGACAGCGAATAACTGGCAGACACCTGGCGCATTGAATCCGGGGCGTTACAACACTCCTCCACTAACAAGAGATCTCGTCTCGAGATCTTAGGACCAAGACAGGGAGGAAAAGGGGATGAGGTGAAGCAAAAACTCAGGAGAAGAAGCAAAGAATCGAAAGCACTCGAGAAGAAGAGAGGAATGACGAGAATCGAAAGCTCACGGAATCAGATAGACTAAGAAACCACTCCGGTTAAAACGAGATAAGAAACGAATAAGACTGAAAGGATTTAGGCAGCACTCCGGCTGAAACATGGAGAAATAGAACAAGAACTTCACATGATGGGATGGCACTTGATGAGAAGAACAATGCCTCCGGAAGAATGGAGAGAATGGAATGAAAAGAACTTAGAAGGAAGGATTGAACGGAATTGTTGAGAAAATCAACAATGAAAGAATAAGCTTGTTGTGGACTTATAGGTAACATCTCAAGATCATAAGGTGATAACCGGCCACAAACGGAAATGATTGGATAGCTGAGAAGAACGAAGAAATGCAAAACTCCACTTCAAAAGAATACGGAGAATTTTTTCACTTCGAGATGCGAGAAGAAAAGATACTTGAACTCCTTTGACAAGATCTTGATGAACACTTGAAGAATGAACTAAATCATGAAGAACCACAATGAAGAACTCCGGTGACAAAAGGTGATGAGATAGAATGAAGGAAAAGAATAAGATGAGCCTTGCGGTGATTTAGATGGATGTTTTGACGAAATGGACTAGTAATTTGAACTCCGGAAAAGAAAAGGTGGAGAACACTTGGAATTAGAATTTATTCAACAGGAACAAACTCCGAAGGAAGGGATTACTCGCTTGGATGAAATAAGAATAAGAATTATTGTATGCTTATCCTTCATCAAAACAAATTGATGACAAGCAATGGATTTTTCATACTACTTATTCTTCTTGAAAAGGATTGAGATGTGACATGTCGCAAGCTTGAGAAGATCTTCATGAACCACCGGTAGGATTGAAAATAACAAATGAATTAAAATGATAACCAAGGAAAAGAATATGAAGGAACCACCGTAAGAATTCGAAAATGATTGATGAAAGGGACTGAATCACCGGGAAGAATTAGAAGAACAAATAAGATAGAGTGGATTTAGATGCAAAAGAACAAAACATTATGAGCTGATTAAAGAACACTTGAACGAAGCACCGGGATAAATGGATAACGGTAGCTGAAATGTGAGGACGAAGACTTCTTCTAGAACGATGGCCTCCGGTGAAAAGAAATGGAAAAACAACTCCTGACATACTCCGGATGGTTAAGAAAAGAATAACTGACAAATGGAATAATTCGCGAGGATAACATGAAGCTAGAACCACGAAACTTTGATAGGACAGACAAGATTTAGAGGAAAAACTCTTCTTCGATTTTCAAATGACGACGAGAAACAACACCAAAATTACTGAGATACTCTGGGAGATGAAAAACCGAAAAGGTTGAACCAAAGTTGAAAAGAATTTGAAAGCTACCTTGGAGAAGGCATGTGATTGATGGAATCCATTCTTACGTCACACTTTGAAAAGAATTGAGAATTACTCCGGGGGAATTAGAAGAGTCAGATGAGATCCTGGGAAAAGACCTGTGGGTTAGGGCCCACTAAAGAGAGAAACACCGTTGAAAAGGATTGTTGAAGAGGTAGATGATGCATCGGAACGATTGAAATATTTGAATGAGGTGATAACCTCGAATTAATTGGAACACCAATGAATCTCCTGAGATGTCTTGAGCACTCCGAAAGGATAAACTGGTGAGAGGCGAACGAGCAAGGAGAACACTTGAGCCGAGGAAAAGAATATGATCAACCCGAAAAACTTGAATTGAGTCCACCGGAAAAGAGATGAAGAAAGTCGAACGAAGCGAGAATTCACCAGTTGAAATGATTGAGGGAAGACTGAAGAGGCTCCATACGAATGAAATTGATGGTCCAAAGAGACTCAGACTCCGGGAAGATAAAGGGTGGGAGGGCGGGAAAACAAAGGCAACTTGGAAGGGGAAACCGACGAATATCTTGAAGAGAAAACACCGGTTGAAATCATTGAGGAAAGAAAGCAAAGAATTCGCACGAGTAGGATGGATACTCGATTACGGACTCCGGTTCCGAGATGAAAAGGGGTGGGCGGGTGGGAAAAGAAAACAACTAAGGATTGAACTTGGCAAAGAAGAAGAGGCTCTAGTCAACTTGACGAGAAATGCACCGGATGAAAAGAGCTGAGAACCAACGATCGGAAAACCAACTGCGTGATCCTAAAGAAAAATTGAAAGGGAAGAGGAGTAATTCAAAACACCTACGTCAAGATTCCTCACCAGAGCGACGAAGGGGCTGAGGAGTAAAAAGAATTCCTACTCTCCGATATAACTAGACTCCGAAAACAGTTTTATTCTAGACTCAACAACGGCCAAACTACACGATCAATCAAGGGGGCTCCTAGGGTCGGTCGAGGCTCTGATACCAACTTGTCACGCCCAATATGCGATACTATCCTAAAGAGACTCGAAGGTCCCACCAAGGATAGAACCGCATATTGAAACGCTTTTGCAAGGTGGATATCATTACATCAACATTACATAATAGATGGGGATACATACAAGAGGCATACAATGCCACATGAATACAACATCACAATACATAAGAGCATCATCCGACTACGGATGAAACACAAACAGAAACTCAAATGACATCCACCCTGCTAGCCCAGGCTGCCGACCTGGAACCTATCCCCTGATCGAAGAAGAAGCAGAAGAAGAACTCCAAGACAAGCAAACATTGCTCTCGTGTCAAGATCATCGCAAAACCTGTACCTGCAACTGTTGTTGTAGTAATCTATGAGCCACGAGGACTCAGCAATCCCATTACCATGGGTATCAAGACTAGCAAAGCTTAATGGGAAAGGAAGGGGTAAAGTGGTGAGGTTGCAGCAGCAACTAAGCATATATGGTGGCTAACATACGCAAATAAGAGCGAGAAGAGAGCAAAGGAATGGTCGTGAAGCTAGCAATGATCAAGAAGTGATCCTGAACTCCTACTTACGTCAAACATAACCCAAAACCGTGTTCACTTCCCGGACTCCGCCGAGAAGAGACCATCATGGCTACACACGCGGTTGATGCGTTTTAATTCGGATCTGGTGTCAAGTTATCTACAATCGGACATTAACAAATTCCCATCTGCCGCATAACCGCGGGCATGGCTTTCGAAAGATAATACCCTGCAGGGGTGTCCCAACTTAGCCCATGATAAGCTCTCGCGATCAACAAGGATATTCCTTCTCCCAGGAAGACCCGATCAGACTCGGAATCCTGGTTAACAAGACATTTCGACAATGGTAAAACAAGACTAGCAAAGCCACCCGATGTGCCAACAAATCCTGATAGGAGCTGCACATATCTCGTTCTCAGGGCACACCGGATAAGCTAAGCGTACAGGAACCGATGTAACCCAAGTTGCCAAGGAATGGTCCCGCACGGTGCTCTAGTTTGGACCAACACTCGGAAGAGCACTGTCCCCGGGAGGTAAATAAAGATGACCCTTGGGCTCCGGAAACCCAAGGGGAAAAGGGCTAGGTGAGGCAAATGGTAAAACCAAGGTTGGGCCTTGCTGGAGGAGTTTTATTCAAAGCGAACTGTCAAGGGATCCCATAAATCACCCAACTGCGTAAGGAACGCAAAATCAGGGAACATAACACCGGTATGACGGAAACTAGGGCGGCAAGAGTGGAACAAAACACCAGGCATAAGGCCGAGTCTTCCACCCTTTACCAAGTATATAGATGCATTAATAATATAACAGATATTGTGATATCCCAACATAATCCTGTCCACCATGGAGCAATCTTCAACTTCACATCCAACTAACAACGCTATAAGAGGGGTTGCGCAAAAGCGGTAATATGGCCAAGCAACGGTTTGCTAGGAAGGGCGAAAAGGTTAGAGGCTGACATGGCAAATTGGGAGGCTTGAAGAGCAAATGATAGGTAGCGCAGCATAGCGATAGAACGAAGCAACTAGCATAGCAATGATAGTAGTGAGATCCAGGGTAGCGGTCATCTTGCCTGAAATCCCACAAGGAAGAAGAACGAGTCCATGAAGAAGACGAACGGATGAAGCCGAACCAAGCGTAGACGAACGAATCCTCACGATCGCAACGAAACAGGAACTATCGAGAAGAAACAAACAACATGGTAAACACGCCACACATGAACAAGGCATGATGCTCAACCAAGTATGATGCAAGACAAGACTACATGAAACTACTCATGGCAAGAGTTGATGCAATCAAGAGCAACACATCAAGGCAAGTTTAAATGAGGCCGGGAACAACATATAACCATTCTGGCAAGTTATATGCAAATTTATAAATTGGTCCAGATCTGAATAAACCTTATGTTCAAGTTGTTAAACATCAAGTTAAGATGCACCAACATGATCTACACGAGATTCTAGTCAAGTTACATATAAAGTTCATTTAGTTCGGAGCTACGGCCTAGAAGATATGAGCAAAACAAGTGAAACATGGCATTGATGCAATATGCAAACCAACATCAAGAAAACACCTCAAAACAAGGATGCAACATGATAATATGAAACTACATGCAAAATCAAGCAAGTTTCATATAGAGCACACTCAAAACGGAGCAACGGTTCAACACATACACTCTATACAAGATATGAGAACAATCTATCCAAAACAGCAACTAGGCATATTGAAAGCATCAAAAAAACATGCTACAGCACCTTAACATGATAACAAAAAGCATGGACATGATGTACAGGTAATGCATGACAAAACATGAACACTGAGCTATCTCCAGAAATCACTAGAACATGCTTCAAACCACATGGCAAGATTGCAAATAATAACAGGCTTAGCAGAAATTACATCAGGTTGCAATGTTTATAGCTATCAAACAACATGCTACAGGAACTTATCATAGAAACTTAAGGCATGGCATGATATTACTAAATGCATAGAACCAAAGTCCCTTACTGACCATGAGCCAAAAAGGATCAGAAGATACGATGGCACCCATGTAAACATAGCAAATTATATGACAGTTTCAAACATGGCAGGAACAACAATAAGTAGTCATGTTGGTGAGATTTTACCACTCACCACAGAGCATTACATGGCATGAAAAGGAAACCAACAGCAAGATGACAGGTTTATGAAGCTAAGCATGGCAATAGCAAGTTCATAGGGTACATGGATCACTAGCAAATCACATGGCAAAACTGAACTTAATGTTAACAGGCTGACAGCAATATTATTTAGCAACTTTGGAGCATGATAACAACAAGCTACAGCAGGCTATAAATACAACCAGGGACATGGGTGGATAGAGAATGACATGTATAACAAAACATCCTTAGTGATCATCTCCATATTATGCATATAATGACTTGTAGCAGCAGGTTTACATAGCATCACGAAATAACAGATTCTGCCTAGCAAAACAGTAACAGCAAGTACCCTACTTAACAAGCTTGATGCACTCAGTACAAGATTCACAAAAATATATGGATTGCACCCCTATAAAGATGGCGTGATGTAGTTCAAAACATATGTAGAGCTCATGCTCATAGGATGCACACATCAAATGCAACAAAAATGACAAATCACCAAGTTATAACAGTTTCAGCAGATTAACATCATATAGCACTATTGCAACAATGATGCGGGCATCAAGATGATCTCAAACAAGCATGGCACAATGGAACAAAATGAAGAACATCTCTCAATGAACATTATGATATATTATACGCCCGAAACGGAGCAGTATGCAGCAAGTTAGGAGGTGATGAACAGGGGACCAAAATGCAAATATCTCAGGGACTTAGTGAAATTTATACCCTGTGGAAGTCAACGGGACGAGGATATCCGGGACGGAGGGATCCGGGGCGCGGGCGCTGTTTGGTTCGTCTCCCGGTGGATCTCATCCACTCGGGATAGATCCGGCCGGAGTGGAGCTCCGGCGAGACGGCAGCAGGCGGCACGGAGGCGGAGAGGCGCGGGAGGCGCGGTCGACGACGGGGTCAGGCGGAGGCGGGCGGCAGCGAACGGCGGAGTGGGACACGCGGGCGGAGGCGGCGGCCGGCGAGGTCC